>NW_007578306.1:318052-357623 GCF_000690725.1 Stegastes partitus
GGTCATTAAGGGCTAACAGAGGGATTTTCAATGATTTTCTGTGTTGAATAATGACGTGAAGGATTCTAATTGTATGTTTGTAACATAATCACATTGTGTTTGTCAAAACTTTTATAACCTAAATGAGCAACACATCATATTTTATGACCCATTTATACAGAAATCCAGGTCATTCCAAATCATTCACAAACTTGTGTTTTGCCTCTATGTGCTGTGTATATGATTATAACGCGAGCAAGCAAATGTTCCTTTCATGTAAACACATTTTACAGACCCTTAAAACCAGCCATTTATCAGTCAGTGTTGTGTTTTTCTGTAGTGAATTGGTTAGATCACGGCAGGACGTTGAGGGAACAAGGTGTGGAAGAGACTGAGATGTTGCTGCTCAGAAGGAAGTTCTTCTACTCGGACCAGAATGTGGACTCCAGAGACCCTGTCCAGCTCAACCTGCTCTATGTACAGGTACAGAACTACTCACTGTTTGGCTTGCCTTGGTTTCTTTTTTGTCCTTATTCTCCTGGAAAGGCGTAAATTTTTTTGGTCATAATGATTTAAAAAAAAAAAATCATGTTATTGATTAAGCTTCAATTGATGCTGTTTTGTTGTGTTTTTATATATATTTGCCAATTATTAGGTCCAATTCTTTATTTACAATAGATATGTTTTCATCAGTTTTATGTAATTAAACAAATAAGGTAATAAAAGTAGTTTGCTGTTGTGTAATTCATATTATACTGATGACGAAGACAACAACCGCTAAAACGATGACGATGATGTGTGTCTCTGTGTGGACAGGCCCGTGATGACATTCTGAACGGATCTCATCCAGTTTCCTTTGACAAGGCCTGTGAGTTTGCAGGCTATCAATGTCAGATTCAGTTTGGTGACCACAACGAGTCCAAACACAAGTCTGGATTCTTAGAGTAAGCACGTATTCACAACCACTCTTGTTTTGGTTACATCCATCTTTATCAATCATTTCTGTTGTGACTTGGCTTCTTGAAATGACCCTGAGTCTTGTTTGATTCTTGCTGAACTGTTTCCTCCTCAGTTTAAAGGAGTTTCTTCCCAAAGAGTACATCAAGCACAAAGGGGAGAAAAAGATCTTCCAGGTAAAAACGTGGTTTCTATGGAGCCCAATAAAGATGACTTGTTGGTTTCTGTGTTTCTATTTAATGCTACAAAGGCTGGATCTACTTCCTTAACTGCTTCTCTTGTCTTGGCAGGCACACAAAAACTGCCAGAACATGACAGAGATCGAGGCCAAAGTCAGTTATGTGAAGCTGGCCAGGTCTCTGAAAACCTATGGCGTGTCATTCTTTCTGGTCAAGGTGAGAATGAATTAATCACTTAATATTTCTGTTGGATAAATCGCACAATAGTGAGTTGATAAAAGGACAATTCATTCTTATGGCACAGAAAAATAAGATCACACCATCTTTATATCTGAGAATAATAATGATGTTCATTACAATGTAAATATAAGAAGTAAAGTGCAAGAACTCATAAAAATATAAAGATTTATTATCATGAAATAATTTATTTGTATCATTATTAGTTTTATCTTGTCTCATGATCCTGACTTTGTAGAATTTGGCAGGTTAAAATACATATAGATTTTACTTTCTGAAACAAGTACAAAACTACTGTATACAAGTTTCATATCTTAACTTTGAAATTTGTGAAGTGTCATGCAGAAACAATGCTGAATTTGAAATGTAAATGTGTTAATATTGTGGGTTTGTTTCTTCCTGCAGGAGAAAATGAAGGGCAAGAACAAACTGGTACCTCGTTTGCTAGGGATCACAAAGGAAAGTGTGATGAGAGTTGATGAGAAGACCAAGGAGGTTATCCAGGAGTGGAACCTTACCAACATCAAACGCTGGGCTGCCTCACCCAAGAGCTTCACCCTGGTGAGTTCTTCAGGCGAACAACACTCAAAACACAACACTTCAAACAAGTAAAAGTTGTGGATAGAAAATGTCAGCAAAATGTGTAGACAGCATCACAGTTGTAGTTTGTCTCAATGGAGCTGGAAATTTAATTTATATGAGATTTTATCAGCTCATGATATATTTTTATGTAAGATCTTCTTCTGTAAAGAAAATACTGCCAGAAGCTGTCAAATACATGTGGTGGAGTAAAGGAAGAGAACACAACCTATCACATGCTGCTTAGAGACGATTGGTCAAGATGGTCAAGAGTCAACCAAGAATCAGGAACAAGCAGCTCTGAATGAATCAGAAGCTGCTGGAACACAGCTGCCGGTGTCCACAGTCAAGTGTGTTTTACATCACCATGGCTGTCATGCAAGAAGGAAGCTCTTCCTCTAGAAGTGGCACATTAATTCTTAATCAAAGTTTGCTGCTGATCACATGGACCCAGAAAAGGCCTTCTGGAGGAAAGTTCAGTGGTCAGATGAAACAAAATTTGAGCTTTTTGGTCACAATGTCCACAAAAGTGTTTGGAGGAGGGAAGGTGAGGCCTTTAACCCCAAGAACACCAACCCTAACGTCAAGCATGGTGATGGTAGTATCATGCTCTGGGGCTATTTTGCAGCCAGTGGAACTTGTGCTCTACACAAAGTAAATGGAACAATGAAGGAGGAGGATTACCTCCACATTCTTCAGGACAACCTAAAATCATCAGCAGGAAGGTTGGATCTTGAATGCAGTGGGTTGTTCCAATGAGACAATGACCTCAAATATAAATCTAAATGAAAGTGGTAAAGAAGTGGCTGATTCAGGCTAGAATTAAGGTTTTAGACTGGTCTCCCTAAAGTTCTAATTTAAAACCCATCAAGATCATGGGGTTTTGAGAATTCTGTTTGCTTTAGATTGTAATGAAAATGCATTATTAAATAGACATTAAATCTCAGCAACACCTATTTTATACCTATGATGACACATTTGACACAGTAGGAGCAGGAAGGAGGACCCAGTGCGGTCATGACCAGCCAGGCAGGAGCAGTTTTTGTGGTTTAAGTGCAAAATAAGCTCGTAGGCAGACAGACAACAGGTGCAACCAACAATTAGACAAGATCATACTTGTGGGACAATCTGAGAAGGAACCCAGGCAAGATAGCAGGGATAGCATTGAAGCAGACAATGGAAAACAGGGAACAGAGAGTTGAGGACATCTGGTGGGTGGTTGAGGTGTGACAGGATACATGGTGAAGAAGAGTTGCGTTTCCGATTTCAGTTCCCCCAGATCTTGTGAACCAAAAATGGTGAAATTCCATTTCACTGGGTTTTTAGGTAACAGGTTTGTGGCATTTGTGGCTCCCCATATAGGTTGGGCTCATAATACCTTGGCAGACTTATTTCCAAACATGGCCCATGTTTGGAAATAAGTACACATCAATTTACTGTTTTTCAAATTATGCAAATTAGTCCTTAATCACAGACTTGTGTGGTCGACCAGACTTTACAGTGTAGAATCCTTTTAGTTGGACTTGTGTGCCAAAATTTAGCCTCTACAAAATGTAGTTTGTTGGTCTTAACTGCAGCACCTCCATGTGGCCAATTGGGCTCATATTTCTTTGGAGGTTTTTGCACATCGTTTTGAGTCACTCTGGCTTGTTGTACTTGAAGTATGTGAGCTGAAACTATTCATACTGAGGTTTTAAGGATCTGTTCATAATAGTACAAATACATATAACAGGTTTTAATCAATGTGCAGATGCTTGTGAAACCGCATGTGTTAATTATTAAATCAAACGTCGTCATTTGTTCCTTCTTTCAGGACTTTGGAGACTACCAGGATGGTTACTACTCTGTGCAGACCACTGAAGGGGAGCAGATTGCTCAGCTTATTGCTGGTTACATTGACATTATCCTCAAAAAGGTCAGTACGAATACAGTAATACACATTACAATGGAAACCTTTTTTTTTTTTTTTTTTTTTTTAAACGGAAACCTTTTTTCTTTGAAGGATGAAGGATATCCCTCTTCAGTTTACTTCTTCACTTTAGTCAGTTCTCCATCAGAGAGAGAATTAAAGTTTAGATATATTTTGTTTGGTGCAGGTGACAACTTCTTTAGTGCAGAAAAATAGGTGACTAAAGTGCATCTAGGTTTTGCTGTATCTTAATAGTGATGAAACAATACTGAAGACATGCAATCTATTCAATAGGCTTATAGCACTATGTACAAAACAGAGTATTGTTAAACAAACCATGTTTTAGATTCCTCAAAGTAGCCAATGTTTGCTTTCATGCCAGCTCTGCACACGTGTTCTCCTTCACTCTGCGACTTTTCTTCATTGAGACATACTTCAAACTACTTGGCGTGTGGTCTGGTGTGTCACCACATTTCTGCCTTTCAACAGAAAAAGAGCAAAGACCACTTTGGCCTGGAGGGAGATGAAGAGTCAACCATGCTGGAAGACTCTGTGTCACCCAAAAAGTAAGTCTTATGTTTGTGTGTTACCACAGAACAGTATTAGTTTAGCAGTTTCAGGCATTTTCTATAAACAGCATTGATCTATTCTACAAAGATGTAGAGTTGGTAGTCGTGCTAGAACACTGAAGGCACTCACCTTTTATGACATCTCCTCAGGTCCACAGTGCTGCAGCAGCAGTTCAACAAAGTGGGCAAGGTGGAGACAGGCTCAGTGGCACTGCCAGCCATCATGCGCTCCGGAGCTGGAGGACCAGAGAGCTTCCAGATGGGTTCCATGCCTCAGGCCAAGCAGCACATCACCAGTGGACAGATGCACAGAGGACACATGCCTCCACTGGTAACACAGACAAATATTTACTGTGTCTGGTCCGTATCCATAAAACTTTAGGTGTTACAAATTCATAAGTTCATCAAAATGCCGTTGAATGTGTAGTGGACTGAGTACTTAACCTGCTCGGAGTAATTATGTATACAAGTCTGAATCATGGCAGGCTTTTTCAAAAGAATAAAATGTGATTCCCAAATGTAACTTCTGACAAATTAAGAAAAATATAGATCAACTCTAGACTTATTCTTAGACAATAAAGTTATAAAATCTATTCCACGTTCAAAGTATAGTAATGTAATTGCAGTTGTATTAATACAGTAATTCACTTCTGTGTGTCCACAGACTTCAGCACAGCAGGCACTAACTGGAACCATCAACTCCAGCATGCAGGCAGTCCAGGCTGCCCAAGCCTCTCTGGATGACTTTGATACCCTGCCCCCACTGGGAACAGATGCTGTAAGATTTAACTTGGTTCACATGAGTGTTGTTTTTTATTAGCACTGTCCGTTTATTCTCAATTATTGAGACCTGAACTTTCTTCTTTGTTCAAGGCATCCCAAGCCTGGCGCAAAAACAAGATGGATGAGTCCAAGCATGAGATCCATTCCCAGGTGGACGCCATCACTGCAGGAACAGCCTCAATGGTCAACCTCACTGCAGGTAGAAACAGCTGAATATCCACCTATTGTAAATATTCATGATATTTGTTTAAATATATCACATCTGTTGGGGCCAGTGTGAGTTTTAGAGGACGTTTTAAAGTTGATGACAACAAAATCATTTAAAATAGGTTGGGAAATATAACTAAGGCCTTTTTACAAGCTTCTGATCATCACACAGAAAATATCACATGATAGCTCATTACTTTCACTGTGATCATCAAGCTGACTGTCAGCTAAGGCCAGCAAGAGCAAACAAGACAGTTGTATCTAAGGCATCTATTGTCTTCCCCTGAAAACATTTTCAGGCACACTCTCTCTGAGTAGTCTTTGTTGCTGGGAATGAAGTCAGTGCTTCTGGGATAGCCTGAGTTGCCTGAACAAAGCTGTCTGATGTTAGAAGAGGCAGTGACCTGAGATGCCCCATATAACCCTCACATTTGACTTTAACTTGGGGTTTTGTTAATTTATTGTCTAATTTACCATGAATTTTTAATGTAAGGGGCCTGATGGTAACATTGATCTTGCCTTTTGGCCTAATGCTTTGTCTGACTTTGTTCCTGTTGCAGTAGTGAAGTAGTTTTTCCTCTGGGGGTTAATGCAGTTATCCATCTATGTATCTGTCCTCAGGTGATCCAGCAGAGACAGACTACACAGCGGTGGGCTGTGCTGTCACCACTATCTCCTCCAACCTGACAGAGATGTCAAAGGGTGTCAAACTACTGGCAGCGCTCATGGAGGATGAAGGAGGAAATGGGCAGCAGCTGCTGGGTGCTGCCAAGAACTTGGCCTGTGCCGTCTCTGACATGCTGAAGACAGCACAACCTGCAAACACAGAGGTGCACAGCCACAAGAAAACAAGATGTAGATCTGTCATGTTTTTTCTACTTTTTGTTGTGTGAATTAATGTTTATAATATGTTCCATTTCCAGCCTCGTCAAAACCTGCTGCAGGCTGCAGGAAATGTGGGTCAGGCAAGCGGAGAGCTGCTGTCTCACATAGGAGAGACCGACACTGATCCACAGTTCCAGGTGTGTCCAGCCAAACTTTGATTATGGCACTTTTGCTGCTTTTTGGCCATATAACAATTTTAGTGTGTAGCACCAAACTAAGACACACCGAAGAATACTTTGCTGTATGTGTTGGAGGAAGATAAAATGAAACAAAACTTTAGGAAGTTCTTGTGCCAGAAATCAATGTGACATAACATAAGAATAAATGCAGTGCCGTAGAAAACCAATAAGATATAAGTACGATACATTACTGAAAATAAAATAAGCAAGTTAAAATCAAACTAGAATAGAACAGTAAAAAAGTAATGCAGGCAATGATGAGGTCATATTATAACACATGAAAGTGAAATATTGCACATCTAACCAAAACATTTCACATAAAAATGAGCTGTTGCAGAACAGTAATACGATAAATTATATTGATATTGTTGCTCAGATCTAAGTGTTTTAGCTGAAATTGATATTTCAGCTACTGGCTCGGATTGCCAGTTATTGCTTTGTAACCTTATAGGGCCTCATTCAATAGGACAGCCTTGTTTGTAAGTTTCTTATTTATCATAAGTGACTTAAGAAAACGTTTCTCTTTCTAGATGTTTCTGCCAGTAATGGAGAAATTTCTCAGTATTCCCGATTTTTGAGATTTCTGAAATTCAAAGTTTATACCTGTAAAGAAAATGTTTTTAAGAAGTGCTTTAAAAATATCAGACTTTACAATAATATGCTGTATGATGAGATGCTACATTTGAAATCTCAAGGTCAGGCAAAATTGATCTTTAAAAACCATCTTCCTGCCTGTCCGTAATATCTGAGCACATTTTCCCACCTGAAATATTTTATTTATTTGTTTGGTTTTGTTTGTTTGTTGTGTTGTTACCTACTTTGTAAAGTTGAGTATCTTGGAAAGCGCTATATAAGTATTATTATTATTATTATTGAAGCAATGCTCTCTGACAGTGCTTATCTCTAAAAGAATGATAAATGTACCATAGCTCCTTAAAAAAGGACCGGTGTATTTGGTTAGATCATAGAACTGTGTCATGTGTTCTATCTGTTTGATGTCCATACTTTATAGTTTCTAGGTAAAGGATCTTTCAGGGGTGCCAGACGGAGAGTCCCCTCTTATTGTCAAATACTGGTAACAAATGTGTCCTTACAACAAATGCTTAATTCTAAAGGGCCAATCATAACAATCTCCTAGTGAACAAGGCATTAGTAAGTAAAGTCCAAAAAAAAGCTTGATTCCATATGTCAATCAAAATTCGGGACAAATCCAGACTTTCCTCCACAGAGAATATGTGCCGTATGTAGCTAGTAGGAACAGGCAGGAGTAGCCTCAATTTCATAATCCTTTATTTCTCTATCATTCATACAAAACCAATATCATCATCATGGTAAGTCAGGTTTGTATGTATAGTGTTGCATGTGCCTTAAAAGACCCATAAAATAGTGTAGCAGTTTTTATAAAGTGGTGAGAATCAATAGCATGAGTAGAAGTTACATTTTAATATACAGACAACTGTGTCGACCATTTCCAAGTCCGCTGGTATAAAACACATGCATGGCACGTTCAAGTTTTGAAGCGGTATTTTGTGGTGCAGTGTCCAACCGTCTCTAAATAGTCACCATTTTGATGGCTGTCATCTTCTGTCTAAATTAGGCAGAAAATGAATTGCATGAGGTGATGGAATCTACTGCTTTGTTACAGTTATATGGACCAGCACCAATGTAGAACCCCTAAGTTTTCACTGGAGGTAACCCTGAAGATATAAAAACCTATTTGTTTGATTAATTCAACCCCACCCAACCCAGTCAAACTTTAATTTCATCATGTAATTTTCATGAGATTTCATAATCAATTCAAATTTAATTCATGATTTCATGTTTATGAAATCCTAATCAAACTTCATAAATAATGCACAAAATTCAAAAGTCTCTAAATTTTTACAGCACATTATCATCACTAATTGTTCGTCGTCTGCCCATGAGTAAAGAGTGATTTACTCATTCTGCTGTGTATCTTTGCTTTTCGTAGGACATGCTGATGCAGCTGGCCAAAGCTGTGGCGAATGCTGCAGCAGCTCTGGTGCTCAAAGCTAAGAATGTAGCCCAGAAGACAGAGGACTCAGCCCAGCAGAACCGAGTCATTGCAGCAGCCACTCAGTGTGCGCTGTCCACGTCTCAGCTCGTAGCCTGCACCAGGGTGAGTAGTCTACCTGGAAGATATCTGCTGCTAGCTGGACTGGGACTGTGGTGTTCAGTGTATTAGAGCTGAGGGCTACTGTGTTGTGGTTCAGATGCTCATTTTGATGTCCCTGGTTGTGTAAGTTCAGCTTCTTCTATCCCTACTCCCTCGTCAAGGTGGTGGCTCCAACCATCAGCTCCCCGGTGTGCCAAGAGCAGCTGATTGAGGCCGGCAAGCTGGTGGCCAAATCGGTCGAGGGCTGTGTGGAGGCTTCCCAGGGGGCCACCAATGACGAAGGCCTTCTGAAACAGGTGGGCGTCGCTGCCACAGGCGTCACTCAGGCCCTCAATGAGCTTCTTCAACACATCAAACAGTACGCCAGTGGGGGCCATCCTATTGGACGGCACGGAGAAGCCACCGACCGCATCCTGGACGTCACTGAGAACATCTTCAGCTCAATGGGAGATGCTGGTAAGTTTAAGGAAGCTAAAATTATGAGCACAGAAATCGCATAGATCATGTTTCTTTTACAGTTCAACAGCTATGCATCAAAGTGAGGCCATGATTTGTTACATCGCAATCAGTTTTTACATTTTAAATGAATTTGAAATGGATGCATGAGTGGACATTGGTCTCAACCAGCAATCCTTTGAAGGAACAGGTTTTTGGTTGAATATTTTTTCTTAAGATCTTACATTTATAGACTTCATATTTCATTTATACCATCTCATCAAGCATTTTATTGAAATCTTATCAATTTAAAAACAATTCAAAGTCCTCAAGCATCTAATACTGATATTGAGTATTAAAGTACAGGAATAAAACAGATATTTTTGTTCAGATTCTTCACTCTTAAAATATCACATTTCTCTTACTTTACCGTACTATCATTTTTTAATATTTAGCTTATGAAACAAATCTTTCTAAAGAAATAGAACACCATTGCATGGACTTCAGCTGTCATTTGAAAACATAAGCACAATGAATTGAAAGATAGATACAAATACATTTCCTTGAGATGACCAAAATTATCATCTGTCAATGTTTACAAACCCCCGATAAGAATAAAAACAGATGAAGTATCCTTCATGTTTCCCCCAAAGAAGTGATTTGGATTACTAGAGATGAATAAATCAAGTTAACACAGTGTTTTAAGATATTTAAATGTAATTCTATCATTTATCTGTCTGTCTTGTCTAGTGTGTGTGTTTTTGTGTGTTACATGTTTTAATTACGTACCAAAGCTGTGCATATAAATCCATTTTTAGTCAAAGTGCAACATGTTGTTACAGCATTAACTCCAATATAACTACAACATAACTACTACAGTATACCACTGACTACCTACCCATATAATCCAGTATATCATAGGCCTACTGTTGTAATCTCATCAGCCTGCCATGTGTGCAAACAGTTTGGTGACAAACAATGCCTTCTCCAGCATGATGGAGCACCTGGCCATAAGGTAAAAGTGACAACAAAACATCAACATTTTGGATCCATGGCCAGGAAACTCCCTAAACCTTAATCCCATTCAGAATTTGTGGTCAATCCTCAAGAGGCAGTCAGGCAAACAAAAACTCACAAATTCTGACAAACTCCAAGCGTTGATTATGCAAGAATGAGCTGCCGTCAGTCAGGATGTTGCCCAAAAGTTGACTGACAGCATGCCAGGACGAATTGCAGGGGTCTTGAAAAAGAAGGGTGAACACTGCAAATATTGACTCTTTGCATAAACTCAATGTAATTGTCAATTAAAGCCTTTGACACTCATATAATGCTTGTAGTTATACTTCAGTATACCATATTAACAGCTGACAAAAAACATCTCGAAAACCAATACTTGTGTCGTTCTTAAAACTTCTGACCACAGCTGTAAAGTATTTTCTGGGTGTAGAGGCTGCATTTTAAAAAATCTGTTGGATTACATTTTCCACAGTGTCTTCTTTTAGTCATTTATATTTTTCTTTCTTTTCCTCTTGTTTAAAACCCCAGGTGAGATGGTGCGTCAGGCTCGTATCCTTGCCCAGGCCACGTCCGATCTTGTAAATGCCATTAAGATGGATGCAGAGGGAGAGTCTGACCTGGAGAACTCACGCAAGCTTCTTTCTGCTGCCAAGTTGCTGGCTGATGCCACTGCCAAGATGGTGGAGGCTGCGAAGGTCTGCCTTTGTCTCTTTTTCATTATGTCTGTGCTTAGTGCCATGAAAAGACTTCTCAGTTTAGTCAGGTTTTTTTTTTACTGTGTAATGATATGCATGAGTGCCACCCCAGGGTGCAGCGGCAAACCCTGACAGTGAGGAGCAGCAGCAGAAGTTGCGAGAGGCTGCTGAAGGTCTCCGCATGGCTACCAACGCTGCTGCCCAGAATGCTATCAAGAAACGGCTGGTCAACAAGCTGGAGGTAAATAAAGAAGCCGAGGAAAGAAACACAGAAACATAAGAGACATTGATAAGCCTGATTGAGTTTGTGCTGCTTTTACACAACAATGGATAAACAAAATAGCTTTTAAAATGAGTGTATCATTTACACTGACTGATGCTTTCTACGTCCAACCATGAATGGAAGTCTACATGTATAGTTCCTAATAGGATGAGTCTATATGGGTGTATTTTTCCATAAATCTCATGCAGAATGTGGGCATATTGCACTTCACTACATAAGTTATCTTGTTTTTTCAGCTCTGTGGAAATGTATCAGTGTCTGGCTGCTAGATGGGAGATCGTGAGAGAATTGCAAACAGCAAAAAAATAGATGTTAAGATAAACATTGAATATAAAATCAAAGTGGCAAAGTAACGTTATTGAATATTCCTCCTGCTAAAATGATTACGCAAAACTAGAATAGCAATGACAGCTGTACCATATATTTGTTGTCAAAGCTTCACTTGGTTTAGACTTGAATCCAATTTTTCTGGGGCGCCAGCTTCTGTGGTGTGACGTGTTTCAAAACAAACAAATGCTAGTACAATATAATGCTGACCTCATTGGATCCTGTTGTTTTTTTGTGGTTAAAACACTATTTAACCATCTATCCCTTTATTCTTTCTGCTAACCAGCTGATATTAGCTGCTGATGGAGGGCTAGTGACTTTAATGAGTTCTAAAGCTATTTCTGGTCTTTACTCACTCGTGTATTTATCAGACTAATGAGTATTTCTAGTCGTATACAGTTGCAATGTTAAGCACTGACACGTCTCTTCTGTCTCCTGGCAGAATGCAGCCAAACAAGCAGCAGCAGCAGCCACTCAGACCATCGCTGCTGCTCAGCACGCTGCCTCATCCAACAGGAACCAGGCTGCCCAGCAGCAGCTCGTCCAGAGCTGCAAGGTACGCATTCACTTCCTGCTTCAGTCTGTTCATCTCAACTCACTGCACTGATGGTAGTTAGAGACAGAATGGCTTTGTCTTCAAAGTACAGTTATGTCAAAAAGTAGGTAAATCCCATGGAAGTTGCAGGTATTGGGTTTTTTTACATATTTGGACAAGCAAACATTTTATCCTCTTTGAAATGTCTGTTAATACTGGTGATGTACACAAAGAACTATATCGAACCATATCAGTCACATATTTATTATGCATTTACATCCATCAATCAGAATCAGGGGTTCCAGATTATGGACCAAAGATGAGAACGTCAAGGATCAGTTCTCTTCTCGGTTGAAGTGTGTGGTGTCGTCATGTGACATCTAAAGACCTCTCTAAGACCTTTAGCATCTGCAGGTAACTCTACAGCTGCTGTTAAGGTGCTGCAGATGCAAATTACACAAATTACACAAATTTAACGAGAAAGGCCTCATCTGTCTAAAAGGAGCATTAGAGCACAACTAGATTTCCAGTGAACAGGTCAAATAGGCAAAAGTCTTTTGGAATAGACAAATTAACGCAGAAGTTGTAGACATGTGGATAATGAAGCTAAACACACTGTCAGTTTACGAAGGAATGGCTCAGGAAGACGGAGTGGAGGATTATAGAATGGCCTTGTCAAAGCCCAGATTTGAATCCTGTTTAAATGTTGTGGGAAGATTTGAAAAGGGTAATACATGCAGGAAAATCCTTAAATGTCTCTCATCTTTGCAGAGAGAGTGGTCAAATATTTCAGCAAGCTGATGTCAGCGTCTGGTGGACAATTATGCGAAATGCCTAGAAAAAGTCTGCCATAGGAGGCAAAACAGCTTCGGACCTAAATCAGTGAAAAAGCCCATCTTCCCTGTGGGTGTTTCTTCTCAGTGTGCCACATTTATTACTTAGTATGGTCTTATAAATGACTTGTCTGACAATTTGCTGTTAATGTTGCTGCAGTAGTTAAATTGAAATGAACTGAGTCGATTTTATCAAAGAGGACCAAATGCTTGCTTGTCTAAATATACCAAAAAGACAAATATTTCCATTGGTTGCATTTATGTTTTCTCTTGACTGTATGATCTCTCTTCCTATTGTTGCCACAATTTATTGTCTTTCCTATCTTTTCTCATGCCCCCCCAGTTTGCTGGTTGAAAAATCAGCAATTTAAGTTATTTTCTTTGAATTGTAATCCAGAGTTTCATAGCATAATCTGTAAGAATCCTCCTTCCTTGTCTCAAATAGTGCATTTTGTTTTTGTAGGCTGTACCACAAAATCATACAAATGAATATAATTTCATTGGAAGTTAATCAAATGTTTCATTTTTTTTATTTGGGGTGATGTTCTGTGTGTGTGACATTAGGTGGTGGCAGAGCAGATCCCTCAGCTGGTTCAGGGAGTCCGAGGCAGCCAGTCTCAGCCTGACAGCCCCAGCGCTCAGCTCGCCCTCATCAGTGCCAGCCGCAACTTCCTGCAGGTGATCGTCATTCCACCAGCTTCATTCACTCAGTGGACGGGGGCAACACATTGAGATCATTCTAAAGAAGTAGTAGTAGTGGTATTACTAGTAGAAGACAGGTGCAGTAATAGGATGATACCCTAAAAATAGGTTTTGCACAACAGTACAGTAATGATGGAACGTCATTGTTAAATACAGCCACAGACAGACTGTTTGTTGTGAGCTGTGTTGTTGTTTTGTAGTTATGCAGATTTGTTGATTCTACAACACCAAGCAACAAAAAACACTGGCGTTACTCAACTAATGCAACTTGAAGTGGTAGCACTGATGACCTGAAATCAGAGTCTGTGTAGAGCTGAAGTACATTCACACATCAGAAAACATCATGTTTGGAAAATGGTCAAATGTGGAAGCAAAGACTGGATTTCCATACATTTTTTTTTACTTTACCTTTAGTTCCACCTTCAGACCACACATGACCTTTGAGGCTCTAAGAATAGGGAAAGCATCAGTGTGTTTTTGTGCTTGCATGTTTTTGCAGCTCTTTCTGTTCTATCTGTATTTTAGAGGTAATCTTGTTTAAATGAAAAGACTTTTTGTTTCTTCCTCTGCTCTACCAGCCTGGTGCCAAGATGGTTACAGCCTCCAAGGCCACCGTTCCCACCATCAGTGATCAGGCCTCAGCGATGCAGCTCAGCCAGTGTGCTAAGAATCTGGCCAGTGCCCTGGCAGAGCTCCGCACTGCCTCACAGAAGGTACGACACGTCATGTTTTCACATTCATTTTATTAAATTCCTTCAGATTAAGAAATGATGATTTCAGGTCAAAGGTCAGTGTTTTCACCTGTGGATAAAGACAGACTCCCTCTCTCTCTCTCCCTCTCTCCCTCTCTCTCTCTACATGACATCCACGACAAGTTTGAAACATTTCTCAATTTTGTTTGCACTTCAGAGAAAATTCTTAACATTCTAAGTTGGTTTAACAGGTCACACAGACTCCTAAATCACTTGCGTTTATAAAATATCTGGGAATTTATTTACCTATACACTCATCTAGATTAGAAGAAATTAATTACAGATATTTGGAATATTTTTAGAAATATACGGTCTTGGCTCTAAACATTGCAGGCAAGAAATCAGTGGTGAGCCCCAGTCCTTACAGACAGACAGGCTGAAAACTTTGGCAACACGCTCACATCTGCTCTGTTCACTGTTTACAAAGAACTTAAAATGATCTGTTTAAGGAAAACTGGTCAGAATGGCATACCTATTTGTCAACAGTAAGACCTGACTTTGTATTACTTCATGTGATAAATCACTAAAAAATGCATAGTACATCATAAGTTTGCATTGGACCTCATTGTTGTTTATTGACCTTAAGATGAAAGATTTATGAAAAGACATACTGTGCACAAGAAGACTGAAATGTAACGCTAACAAAATAATGGTGAAACAAACTATTGCTATAATTCTATATTTTACACTAGAAAACATTCCGATAATGTTTTGAACCATCTTGTTTTCTAAGTTTTGACTTGTACAGGTATATCATATGTCAATAAGATGCTTTCTCACACCGCCTTTTTGTGTGTCTGTGTATGTGCAGGCTCAGGAAGCTTGTGGTCCTCTGGAGATAGACAACGCTCTGTCAATGGTGAGAGATCTGGAGAAGGACATCAAGGAGGCCAAGGCTTCAGCTGAAGAGGGCAAACTTCGACCACTGCCAGGAGAGACGGTGAGACACACTCTCAGTCTTTATTCCCGATCAGGTTGGGCCACACCATTAACGAAGCATGGTTCAACATCAGAATAAGCTTTCGTTATGACATGGCAAATAGATAAACTGAAGAAATGTATTTCGATCAATAAAAATAACCATTTGATTCTTCCCATGTCTCATTCTTGTGTTGTTCAGCTTGAGAAATGCTCCCAGGACCTGGGTACCAGCACCAAGGCTGTGAGCTCAGCCATCGCCCAGCTGCTGAGTGAAGCGACTCAAGGAAACGAAAATTACACAGGTGTGCCTACCACACACACAACTAGATATGGGCCACAGAAAATGAAAATGAAATGTCATCATCCCAACACATCCAGACTTGTTCACAATACATCAGAATGAAAGAAGCTCACAAATGGAACCAAAACCAAAATATTAACAATTAAAGTGCAGAGTGCAATTAATCAAGATTAATTAATTACAAAGCCTCTGCTTAATTAGATACATATTTTACACTGGTATAAATATAAACAATACAGTATTTTTTTGACCTACAGTAAACTGATGAAACAGGAAAAAAACAGAATGAAGTAACATCTGAGTGATGAGCTACGCTTCAAAAATATGATCATTCCTGATTTAACATTTTATTAATTCAACTTTAATCAATCCACAGTAACAAGTGTGTTCATCCTCCCCAAATGTAAAGTCTGACTCTGTACAAGAGAAGTGAGCACACCCCTGTGCAATGTCACATATCAGATGATTCAAAACTGTATCACCTTACAGTAACTGCTTTACTTCTAAATTGAACAGTATTACTTTTTTTTTTTTTCAATAATTTGTATGTTCAGCTTTATTTTTACTGACAGACTCAATCCTCTTCAGCATGCTGGATACCAGTGTTGCAGAAATTGCAGGAAAGATGTTCTATCATTCATCAGGCAATTTTAGCTGCTCTTTGCTGGAGAAATTGTGTTGCTTCACTTTAAAAAAAAATGAAAAAAAAAATCCCCCAGAGGTGTTATATTGCATTCAAGTTACTATGCTGGAATATTCCTCTTCTGCCAAGCATCTGCAGACTAGGAGTCTTCTTGGCAGCCAGTATTTTGGTATAGTCACAGCATACATGATATATATAAATGTCATCACCTCAGCACCAACCTCATATCATCACACTCCCACCTCTGTGTAATGTTGGGACGATGCCTTCATTGTGGCGGTCCCATCTGGACCCAATCTGACCCGAGCAAATTTATCTTGTTGTAATCTGACATCCAACATTCCTCTGACTGCTTTTCAAGTTCTTTAGCAAAGTTTTATCTTGCATTTTGTGCCAAACAGTAATCAGGGTTTGGGGGTTTTTTGGATGCTGTCCATCGAGGTTGCCCTTACTTAATGTTCCTTAATGTTGCAGACATGCAGATGGACACAGCAAGTTGATATACTACAGGTCATTTATAGCTGTGTTCATATAATTGGGCTGATTTGAAATGACAGAGGTGCTCAGTTTTATTTCAGTGATTACAGGTTTTTTTTAAACTTGTGTGTCAGTGTGAACAGGTTGTTGCACTGAGACTCTACTTTGGGCTCTGTATTTTTAATGTAGTCTTCCTAAAGTATTTGTTTTTGATAGTACATAAGAGAAAATACTTGTTCTACTTTTCAGCTTTTAAGTAATGCAGTTATTGAGAGGTGGCACAACTGTGAATCATTTGACATTTAAGTTATTACAAAGGAGTGTACTGTTTCTATTGTGTTCTGTATCTCATACCGGACACCAACGTTACTTTCCTCTCTCCTGTATCAAGGCATGGCAGCCCGAGATGTGGCCCAGGCTCTCAAGTCCTTAGCCTCAGCTGCCAGAGGAGTCGCTGCCAACACAGATGACCCATCAGCACGCAGCGCCATGCTGGACTGTGCTGGTGATGTAATGGATAAGTCAGGCAACCTGATTGAAGAGACCAAGAGGGCCATTGCCAAACCAGGAGATGCAGAGAGTCAGCAGAGGCTTGCCCAGGTCAGTCACAGACAGAGGACATGGGGCTGTGAGGAATGTAGGGTGCTTACAGGTGACAGCTACCGTGGTTTACTCCTGACTGATTCATGAAGTAAAGGTTACGTTTGCATAATGTCCAATAACTATAGTTCTAGTGTCTAACTGGTAAATTACCTACTTTTGCTACTATGTCTTATTAAAAAAATGACTTATACAAGATAACGTAACTTACAAGTAATGAGAAAAGAACATGAACATGTTTGGAGCTGTTTGTGAAATGAGACTGTTGGCTGGGTAGCAAAAAGACAATGGCTCAGTCATGATGAACATCTACTGTGTGTGTGTGTGTTTGTGTGTGTGTGTGTTTGTGTGTGTGTAGGTGGCTAAGGCAGTGTCTCAGGCTCTGAACAGATGTGTAAACTGCCTTCCTGGCCAGAGGGATGTGGACAACGCCATCCGCACCGTGGGCGAAGCCAGCAAGTCTCTCCTGGCTGACTCTGTTAGTACAACTGGAACTGTCTTTAATAATATATGTTGCATTAGTCTTGATGGATTAATAGAACTGTGTTGATTGTTTGTTTTTTTGTTCGCAACTGGGGGGGTTCAGAGTTTGAATGGAAATGGAAACTAGAACTTCTGACATATCATCCTTTTTTTTTATCCATTTGAGATAAATACATCGACCATACTTCAGATAGATACCAATGATCCAGTATCATCTACAACGATGCACTCTTAATCACAACAACCTCAGATTTCTCAGATTTTAGGAGAATAACACCCACCTGTATTTTATTTTCTGTTTTTGCCCAGTCACAATGGACACACTGTGCTTCATTCTTCTCCTCTTCCTGCTGTAGTTCCCATCCAGTGGAAGGAGCTTCCAGGAGGTTCAGGCTCAGCTCAATGAGGTGGCTGCTGGTCTTAACCAGTCAGCCAATGAGGTGGTCCAGTCATCCAGAGGGACCACCCAGGACCTGGCCAGGGCCACAAGCAAGTTTGGACAGGACTTCAGCAACTTCCTGGACGCTGGAGTTGACATGGCTGGAACATCCCAGGTCAGTGTGTTGACGTCATGTTGAACGCGTCTCTTCACAGACATGTTCGGTTTGTGTTTATTGTCTTGTTTGTGTTGTTTACTGTCTCGGGCAGTTTACTGTCTCGTTGCTTATAATCGACAGACTCTTTTAAAAATAAGTGAAAAGATGCAATATTTACTGTTTTGGACTGGGAGTTGATGTCTTTGTTCTCCTACAACCAACTACGACCTCTGATGCTCAGCATTTTCCGAAATTCAGTCTCTAGATAACAAACTGGAGCATCTCACAGAGAGTTGCAGAATTATTGTGTTTTGTGCTTCACAGAGATGTGGATCACTGTGAGCATTCAGGATCCTGCAGTTCAGTGGGAGGGCTTTTCAGTCTGCCGCACTGATCAGACAGAATCATTGAGGAAGAAATGATGAGGTGGTGCATGCCATGTGTGTGTCACCAAGTGGTGCCACACACATTTCAAGCAAGTCTCATTCATTTAATCACGTAAACAGCATGTTGACATTTCTTAAACGTTTGACTTTATTCAGAGCTTTAAATTGATCAGGAGATGCTGCCCTCTGCATGGAAATTTTTGTTTTTCAAATGATTTTTTGATCGCAATTTTCAGTTTTCACAATGATTGTATGTTTCAGTTCAGCAAACTGAGCAGCAAACTGCACTGCACTGTGTGTTGCAACACCTTTCTGTCACAGCTAGCATTATGGTTTTCAGCAGTTTGGGCTAAATTGGCCTTTGTGTTGGATCGAACCACTCAGGCCAGCCTTGACTTCCCAGCTGCTTACTGTACTTTCTAGTAATCATTACTACAACAGGAGGAAATTGTACATTTGCTGGCAAACATTTTTAGCAGCTGGTTAATCTATATTTGGTTCTCTGGTGAGTGTTTCTGGCAAACTGTGAATGTGAGATTGAGTCAGACATAAACTCCAGCGTGTGTTCAAGGTATAACAAGTCGTCTTATGGGGCTGGATTGTTGCGACTCCTAAGATTTTAAAGCATGATCACTGAAGTCTTTACAGCAGTTCTACAGTACAGCTGTCATAGCTGAAAACTTTCTGGCATTTTCCTCTTCTCCTCCAGTCTAAAGAGGACCAGACACAGGTGGTGTCCAACCTGAAGACAATCTCCATGTCATCAAGTAAGCTGCTCCTGGCAGCAAAAGCCCTCTCCACTGATCCCAGCTCTCCCAACCTCAAGAACCAGCTAGCAGCAGCTGCTCGGTAAGAAACATTTCTCCTTCTCTTCTCTCTTTCTTGCCAGTTGGCTTTTACCACCTGGCTGTCTTTTACATCTCTGAGCCTTTGTGTTTGCAGGGCAGTAACAGACAGTATCAACCAGCTCATCACCATGTGCACACAGCAGGCTCCGGGTCAGAAAGAGTGCGATAATGCTCTCAGAGAGCTGGAGGTAAAACTCATCATCCCACTATGAGATTTGCAGGTGCAGTATTTTTCTGGTTGTGTGTTGTGATTGTCGTGTCTCTGTGTGCAGTCAGTGAAGGGGATGCTGGAGAACCCGACAGAAGCAGTGACTGACCTGTCATACTTTGACTGCATCGACAGTGTCATGGAGAACTCAAAGGTAGAACACGCATCACTGTTGCTCCTCTACTGTGCATTCGGTTCCTTCACCTCCTTTCATTTGTTTGCTTTTTTCTTCACATGAAGCATTGATTGCTGTGAAAAAGCAACCAAAGTTTACTTCCTCTATAAGCAAGGATTAAAATGGGATATTACAGACATCTGTGTTTTCAGTAGCAGTGCTTGGGTCAAAGAAAAACTCAACACGTTGTGTTCTGTGGGTGTGGACTGTCCTTATTTAATGTTGTACCTCAAACTAAACTATTCACCTCCATTGTACTGGTGAGTCACATGTGTCAAATAAAATGAAAATCTAAGCAGACAGACACCACTAGAGAGAAACCAGAGCATTTTGATTTTATTTTATTGCATTTGTGTACCTTGTGCTCCTTTTCGGTAATTTTAGTGAAGAAGAAAATACTGTCACATCCATAAAGTTCCTTCTTTCTTTCTTTCTTTCTTTCTTTCTTTCTTTCTTTCTTTGAAATTGTTGTAATTTGCATTTACTTCAAATTATGTTTTCATTATTGTATACTTCAATTAGTCAAGTGGTTAGATGAGTTCCATGTTTGCAGTATTACTGCTGATAATAATAACATTGCATTTTAGAAACAAGTTTCATTTTAACACCAGAAGAAAACTGTTGCTGCCTACTGATCGTTTCCAATGATTTCGCTGTAGAAACTGGAAACCTGTCAGCAGCAGCTCAGCTGTTTGCTGTGTTAGGTTGGCTGCATAAGATCACAGCAACACATTAGAAGCAAAGTTCCTACTGTTGTTCTCACCTGCATAAATAATCCCTCTGTCAGGTAGAAAACAGTACTGGCAGGATCAATCCTGCTGCTGTGTTGCAACAGCTGTTCAGTAAAGTCAAAGAAACAAATCTGATATTCTGCATTGTTTGTTCACCATTAGACTCTGAAAGCAAATTTCAAGAGTGGTGTGCAAGTTGGCAATTTTGTAATACTGAAGGAGAGCTGTTTGGTTAAAATTAGGAACTGGCCAATTAAGATTTAGTGAACAGAATAATGAATCTGAGCAGACATTCAATGCAAGCTTTCAGTACATGACAGTTTTTTTGATAGCCTGTGCTATTGAACTGCAATTTAATATTTATCAGCAAAGCATTGAGGTTTCATACCCAGCCTACTGTTCTGGTTGTGTATTAATCCCTCAGTTAATGCTTTTGTTTCGGACGTTTTGTTAATCCAGTTTTCTTAGCAAATTAGTCATCGTAGCAACAACACATTAAAGACATTCTCTAAACTAAACTTCTTATGTTATGTCATATTGTTTTTTTCTGAGCAATATCTGGCAAAAGAATTTCCTCCAGGATTATTCTCATCTTGATCTATGTGTCTTGCCTTGTCTTGTCTGTGGACAGGTCCTTGGTGAGTCCATGGCTGGCATTTCCCACAATGCCAAGAACTCAAATCTGCCAGAGTTTGGTGATTCAGTCAGCGGCGGCTCCAAAGCCCTGTGTGGTCTCACTGAAGCAGCTGCACAGGTAAAATCCTCACTGATGGCTACTTTATTTTTGCCATATTCTTTGTCCACTCGGGGGCGCCAGCTCAGAGCCAATGGAGTACCCTAATAAGATGAAAGTTATAATTGTGTCTGTAAGGCATGCAACTGACCAGTGATCTGCTGATGTCTCCAGGCTGCCTATCTGGTGGGAGTATCAGACCCCAACAGTTCAGCAGGTCAGAAGGGCCTTGTTGACCCCGCTCAGTTTGCCCGGGCCAATCAGTCTATTCAGATGGCCTGCCAGAACCTGGTCGACCCTGCCTGCACCCAGTCTCAGGTACATGCATATGTCACTGCAGTGTCACACTAATGGTCATTTAATAAGTCTTCTTTGTCCTCATCAGTCAGTCTTAATGTGGTGGAATATATTCATTCTGTCTCTCTATCTAGGTTCTTTCAGCAGCTACCATTGTGGCCAAACACACGTCTGCACTGTGTAACGCCTGCCGCCTGGCCTCCTCCAAAACTCCAAACCCTGTTGCCAAGAGGCAGTTTGTCCAGTCAGCCAAAGAGGTGGCCAACACCACCGCCAACCTGGTCAAATCCATTAAGGTTTGTAGTACAAGTCATTCCAAATTCATGATCAATTAAATGAAAAACGAATAATCTGTGATGAGTGAATGAAAATGTCTTTTATATTTCTTAGCCCTGTGATAACCTTGAAGGTTGGGGAATGCTTCAAGCTCACTAATTAGTACAGCGAGTGTTGGGCCAAGTCTAAAGTCACAATCGTTGAATCCAGTTGCCGCACAGCACATCTGGTCCCAGGTAGAAATGCATCCTCCTAAAAACATGCCAAAAGATGCAAAAGAAAAGGGTTAAACAGGAGCCTTTAAGCTTATTTTTGACCTTTAGTTATCAGTCGATGCACTGGTCTGCCATACTACAAAACACAGCTCCAGGCAGCAGGCAACAAAAACAGTGTTCTAGAAGTCTAGTGTGTGGTATCTTGGAAAGTCCTCATTGATGCCATGTCCTCTGCACAGGCTTTAGATGGAGCCTTCAACCAAGAGAACAGAGAGAAGTGTAAGGCTGCCACTGGTCCTCTGATAGAAGCTGTGGACAACCTCACTGCCTTTGCCTCCAACCCAGAGTTTGCCAGCATTCCTGCTCAAATCAGCCCAGAGGTATGTCGTTATGTCACCACTGAAATGTTATATGGCAAGCTGTGCAGTTATGAATTACAAAAGCAGTTTCATTAGAATTAACTTCTGGTTATAGTGCTGACATGTTCCTAACTGCATGCAGGTGAGTCAGTAAGTAAGACATAAACACTATTAGGTGTTTGTACCTGGAGTTCACCAGTACCCATAAGGTTAACATCTTGTGTGATATTTTTTTTCCATGCGTCTGTAACATCTAGAAAAGTATTTCTTATTTCAGTGAGTCATTTTCATCCTGACTTGCATCCTCAGGGTCATGCAGCCATGGAGCCCATTGTGGCTGCAGCAAAGATGATGCTGGAGAGCTCAACCGGCCTGATCCAGACTGCCCGCTCTCTGGCTGTCAACCCCAAAGACCCGCCCAAGTGGTCAGTGCTAGCTGGACACTCCAGGACTGTGTCCGACTCCATCAAGAAACTCATCACCAACATGAGGTAAACTCTGCTCTGCACCACTACTGCTGCGTCCTCCCTCCCTTATATTTAATTTTACGTGCATGCATGATAAAAAAGTTCTGTACCATCAACCATCACACTGCAAATAAATATATATATTCATTAAAAAACAAGCAAAACAAAGGCTTTATGATGTAGTTTTAGTGCAATACAAATACATAGATTCCACAGCATTTCGACATTGTTTTGTTATCCCACCACCACCATGGAACATTTTTCTTTGAAAAACCTCTGCAAGCTGATAATAGGCCATGCTGTAGCATCCTCAGCAGAGGAAGAAGAGGAGAGAATTACTGTGACTGTCTTTGGGCTTGACTGATATTTGTGATTGGGTCAGATTATTTGTTTATGAATATACAGTTCATTTCTGTAATGATCTAACACCAGGTGAGGTCTCTAGTTTGGTAAACATAATGAGCGAGGAACAGCAGCTCTTCTGGTCTACATGCCACAGTGTTGCTGGGCTACACGCTGAACACCAAACTGTCCCCAATAGTGCGACCACCACCTTTCAGGGAAGCCATCGATCTATGAGTGTTTGCACATGGATGAATGTGATAAATACAGCTGTATACCCGTCACATTTCAAACTGTCACGCAAGTTCTATGATTCTCACAGCACCCCATTACTTATTTAGTGATTGCTTGATACAACTACCAATCACTCATACACCCCCCATCTGCTGTGGTTTTGTGCAGAGAAAAAGCTCCTGGCCAGAGAGAATGTGAGGATGCTATTGAAGTGCTCAATGGCTGCATCCGTGAAGTTGATCAGGCCTCTCTTGCTGCCATAAGCCAGCAGCTAACACCCCGAGAGGACATCTCCATGGAGGTAAGCACACTCAGTTTTAGCTTTTCATTGATTTCTCATTTAAGCAAGTTTTGAACTGTTAAGTCTTCTGTATTATTTGTTGACTTGTTGCACCATGACGTTAAATCTACATTCAAGTTAGTACTATTCATAGTAAATACATTGTACTGTTAACAGGCTAGACCTGTTTAGATTACTGTAATTCCCTTGTCATCTCCCTCAACAATTCATCTTTAGACCATCTACAGGTAGTTCAGGCTGCTAACAAGGTCCAGCAAGATGTCACACATGACACCCACTTTACGCTCCCTACATTGGCTCCTAGTTAGGTTCAGGATCCTTTTGAAGATTCTTGTGTTCACATACAGAGCTATACACACTCACACAATAGTGCAGACTTGTAGCTGAGCAGCACTGACTTGCTGTCACAGCCAGTTGTGACTAATACATACACTGTTTCATAAATCACTTCAGCCATTTCTGCTGGACCAAGTAAGTGCAAACAATATTGCGAGGTGAAGCAAAACTTCCTGCAAAATGATCCAGACAACAAAAACATCCACTGTGACCGCTTGTGGACCCTGTAGTATTTAGACAACAAATGATGAAGGAATCTGTTATACTCTATGTGAAGAGCAAAGGTGAATTTGTGTTTTAATGAATTATAAATCCAATTTGCTGTCTGTGTGTGTGTCTGTTGTAGACTCTCCATGAGCAAATGGCTGCCTCTGTTCATGAGATCAGTAACTTGATTGATCCTGTTGCTGTGGCTGCTCGATCTGAGGCCTCCCAGCTAGGACACAAGGTAAAACCCAGGAAAACACCTCCACAGAGCTGACACAGTGTAATATGAATGTTCACCATCTTTTGACTGTAGTCCCTCTAAAGACTGACGAGGATTACAATTAATCTGACATGTTCCTTTTATTTCAGAATCTCTGTTTTGAGCTTGTCATTATGTGATTTATTGTTGAATGATTTGTTCTCCACACACTTCAATAGGTATCTCAGATGGCCAGCTACTTTGAGCCCTTGATCATGGCAGCCATTGGCACAGCATCCAAAATCCTCAGCAGCCAACAGCAGATGGCTGTCTTAGACCAGACCAAGACGTTGACAGAGTCAGCCCTGCAGATGCTCTACACTGCCAAGGAGGCAGGAGGAAACCCGAAGGTACTAAAGCTGCTACTTTTCATATATTTGTTCTGGAAATATGGTACAGAAAGCAGGCCAGCACACAGAATGGGTCCTGGAAGGTCCTCCTTCTAGGCAGTCTTTTATTTATCTAATGTATTTTTTAACTAATCTTAGTAGCAGCTTCAGCTATCAGTGAACCTGTTATGTGAAGCTGTTGTTCAAAATTCTAGCGTTGCTGTTTTGGGAAAATATTTGGGCTGTTTTTCTCACCTATGTACTACTGTTCAATTTGCACTTCAAATTGTAATTATTACCAAATATGAGGCTTCAGGTCTGTCGTTAAGGTCACCTGCACATTCACCATTTTTTCTTTTGACAGAGAAACAAGCAAAGTATGTATTATGTTTTTTGAATAAGACTTTTAACATGCTTTCAGTGAGGAAGTAATTCCCTGGACAGATATTTTCTGGAACTGGCTCACTCATCTGCACTTATAATGGAACAGATGATTGGAACAGCAGGATAAAATATCAAGTGTGCAGACATGTGGTGTACAAGTGTACAAACAACACACTGCTGTCAGCAAAGCCTTACTGTCTTAACAACTGTTAACTGTTGTCCTATATTTAAAGAAACAAGAAGATCAAAGTCTTAACTGCGACATCCTTTCTAACTAATTGCTACTGTAGATTATGATCATGTTGCCAGTAAGATAAGATAAACTTTATTGATGCCTTACCCGGGAAAATTTACACGTTACAGCAGATGGACACAGATTAGGTGTGAAAGAAGCAGGGCAAGAGTTACAAAGGTACAATAAGGCAAAAATAAAAACATAATAATAATGGTCTTGTAGAGAAAATATACCTGACATGATGAATCTACATGGAAATGTATATATGACATAATGAATTTGCATATGGATATGTACATATATGACTTGATGAATTTATGTATGTACAGGTATGGCATGGAGGATAATGTACTCAGAATTCTGTTATTGCAGTCAAAAACATTAATGGGGTAAAGACCAGTGTTAACCATGATGTTATTACACATGAAGAGCTGTAGGAGAACAGTGTTATATCTTGCTGACCAATCTGGAAGAGCTGTAACGAGAGAACAAAGTTTTACTTTTTGTAGTTGGGTTGTATGGGAGCAAACTTTAACTGTTTACAAAGACCTGTAGAGAGAAAAACGGTGTTAAAAGATGTTGTGACACCAGAAAAGCTATAAGGAAAAGAAAACAGGGTTAGACGATGCTGTTGCAAACTGGACGAGCTGTGGTGGGAAAAAACAGTGATTAAGTGATGTTGTTGACTCGGGAGAGCTGCAGGATAAACCCATGCAGTAATAATGAGGTTGCACTGGAAGAGCTATATGATAAAAACGGTGCTACATGAGGAAAATTGTTGCACCTGAAAAGCTGTGAAGAGAAAATACGGTGTTAAAAAAGGTTATTGCAATGACATGGACATGTTAAACAGTCGAACTGCAGACAGAACAAAGGAGCTGTGGTAGCTTTCCTTCTTGGATTGTGGACTGCAAAAGACTTAAGTCTCCTCAGTGGATGGAGACAACTTTGGCCTTTCTTATACAGGACATCTGTATTGTTTGACTTGTACTCTCCCACCATCTCTGTGTCTAATCCCGGATATTCACTAGTGTAATCTGGGGCAATTTCCAGTGGAAATCTATCACCAGCTCCTTTGGCTTGCTGGTGTTTAGATGGAGATGGTTCAGCTCACACAAGTCAACAAAGTTCTGGATGACCTCCATATACTTCTGTTCATTCACCTTTGATATACGTCCAACAATCTCTGTATTATCTGAGAGCTTCTGGACATGACAGTTCGCAGTGTTGTGTGCTGTGTAAAGTCCGATGTGTAGAGCGTGAAGAGAAAGAGCACTGTCCCCTGTGGAGCCCTGGAGCTGCAGACCACCTCATCAGACGCACAGCTGTGGAGCCTCCCATCCTGTGGTCTATTGGTGAGGTAGTCATGGTGTATGCAGCCAGGGTGAGGTCCACTTCTGCTCCTTCAGCTTCTCCCTGGGCAGAGGCAAAAACTAAAATAATTTGGCCCAAATCAGGCCAGGCCATTCTTCTATTGCACCACGGTCCTGTTCTGGGGTTCAAGAGCCCATCACTTTCAGTAATAGACAGGGGTCAGCATGGACACCCGATCTGTGGCTACGCAGTGCAAGACACAGCAAGCAGTTATGCACAGTTCATTTTGACACGTTGTCAGCATAGAGAGTAACCTTTTTTCCTATCCTATTTCTTGTCTGCAGGCAGCACACATGCAGGAGGCCCTGGAGGAGTCAGTACAGATGATGAAAGAAGCAGTGGATGACCTGGGTGCCACACTGGCTGAGGCCGCTAGTGCAGCAGGTGCTGTGGGTGGCATGGTGGACTCCATCAATGATGCTATCAATAAAATGGAAGACACACCTGCACTTGAACCTGAAGGCACATTTGTGGACTATCAGACAACCATGGTTAAGACGGCCAAGGCCATTGCTGTCACTGTGCAGGAGATGGTAAGTTTATTATCAATCCAACAGGCCAAAGTTTGTAATTGTGTTAAAAGTTTGATATGTTTTTTTTTTCCATGAACAAGCTCAGTTATCTAGCAAGATTATTATTTTTTAAGTACACCAATGACTAATCTGTTGTTAAAAAATCAAAAAACTATAGAAGTATAAAGTTTTCATCTGACACTTGTGTAAATTACCTGTTGGACCAGGACTGATTAGTGTGTCATGACTAATTGTGATGTCAGAAGTCCACTTGCAGTTACATTTCTTAAACACAGATTTTATGTGAATGCAGAAAAGTTTTCAATGTTAGTAGAAGAATTTGAAAGCAGCCTGCTGGTGCCGAATGAGTCTCAATACAGAAAGATGCAGGTTCAAACATCCATGAGCAACATAGAAAACCATACTCTCAAAGCCACATCACCTGGCATTTTAAGTGGTCAAAAACACAAACTGGCCTCACTCTTCAGTTACAGTAAGCGATCAAAGCAGCAGCTAGATATTATTGGGGTAGGCTGTTGTTTGGGGATGATGAATACAGGTGGACCATGTTATTAATGTGAAAGTTTTGCCACAAAGCTAGGAGGTAAATTCAGTGATACATTTCTTCCTTACCCACTACTCGTCCTTCCCCCTGCATTAAAAGTACCCTACCACCAAGAGGCATCTGGGTGGCTGTCCAGTCTCCACCCTTATGATAATTCAGGACCCTGCCCACTGGGGAACAATTCATCTTACCCCTTTCAGTGGCCTGGAGTTGTTTTCTGACTCACTATGAGTTACACATCTGCAGTATTTCTCTGCTTTCATTATAGAAGTATTGATGCTTAAGTGTAAGGATGGGGATAGATGCGATGGTCATTGCAAAACTAACTACTACAACTATTTCTTATCTCTCTTCAGGTGACCAAGTCCAACACCAACCCAGATGATCTTGGAGGACTGGCCAACCAGCTGACCAATGAGTTTGGAAATCTGGCAGATGAGGCCAAATATGCAGCCATGACCGCAGAAAATGATGAAGTAAATAAAACCATACATCTGCCCGTTGTCCTTTGACCGTCACATTACATTCCTTGCCAGCGACATGTGTCTCACTTTCTGTAGTTTTCATGCTGTTAATCACATTAATCTCTTTGTTTCTAGATTGGTTCTCACATTAAGAAGCAAGTTGGCGAGTTGGGTTTCACCTGCACGGGTCTGGTGACCAAAGCAGGAGCTCTGCAGTGTAGTCCTAATGACACCTTTACCAAAAAAGAGCTCATCGAAAGTGCCCGCAAAGTTTCCGAGAAGGTCAGACCACAAGCAATCACTTAATTTCTTCTTACGTTATTTTTGGACAATTATTGTATTTATTGAATCAGCAGCGTAAAGATTTCACATTTTCTTCTCCTTCAAGTCAAATTTTTAGAACTGGACGATTCATGAGGTTTTGTTATGGATTTATTTACTTTACTTAAACACTTTTGTCTGCACTAAATACGCACAGTAACTCCAACATCAACCCATAACAGATTTGTTTTCTTCTTTCAGGTATCCCATGTGTTGGCGTCCCTGCAGGCAGGTAACCGTGGCACCCAGGCCTGCATCACAGCAGCCAGCGCTGTGTCTGGAATTATTGCAGACCTTGACACCACCATTATGTTTGCCACTGCTGGTACTCTGAACCGAGAGAACACAGAGACTTTCGCTGACCACAGGTAATAAAGCCTCTCTAAAAGATATCACAGTAGAAGAAATTATCACTGCTCATCTTTACAGGCACACTATTATCCTGGTCATGATCGAGTTTTTGGATTATGATATGTAGCATCTTACCCTGGTTTCAGAAACCTAGGAAAGACTTGAACCTGGTTTTGAGGATATGCTTCCAGGGGCCTGTACTGTGAAGCATGTTCAATATAATCAGACTATTTGTTATCTGGCGTCCCAAAACCTAACAACTGCAGTCGCACTTCGCAGTCACACAAAGCAGATTATAAACTCAGTAAATCAACCCAGGATCTGATTGGCACTAGATAACCAATCACAAGCATGGACAGGTCTACAGGCGTATATTTACAACAGGAACATAAAACTGTAGTCCTAAACCAATAAGAGGAGTTTAAAACTTACTTACAACACAGCTGCTGCATCCTAAGTCAGGAAGGAAAGCTGGCAAAAAAAACTGGAGACTGCGTGGATGCATGAGTTTATAGGCTTGTTCATGTTACTGCTCCATCATTAAGTCACAAATATCAGACTATAGTTACAATTGTGTACTCCAAAAAATGTGTTGCTTAGATGAAGCTTGTTGTTATGTCATGTAAGCTAATTTTAGCCCTATTCTTTCAGCTGCACCTCTTTCAGTGTTAGAAGGTCTTGGGAGCAACCAGTAGAAGACTTAGTGGTTTATTTGTCACTGTTGTGGGAGTATATCGCTATACAAAGGACAATAGAAAAATAAAATGGCTTTTAAATTATTTGCAGTCAACAAAAGAAAACGTTTTACTGAACTCTGGTGATTGCCACAAGTGATTGTGAAAACTTCATAAACTTAAGTACCTAATGTACATCATCTTTGTTTTGCATTATTGGAACTCCTGAGTGACAGTTAGTGACTTTGGGATCTTTCTTTTTTCAGAGAGTGCATCCTGAAGACAGCCAAGGCTTTGGTGGAGGACACCAAACTGCTGGTGTCTGGAGCTGGAGCCAGTCAGGAGAAACTGGCCCAGGCTGCCCAATCCTCAGTGTGTACCATTACCAAACTGGCAGACGTGGTCAAACTGGGTGCTGCCAGCCTGGGTTCTGAAGACCCAGAGACCCAGGTATGAACAGATAACCTGTCTGTCAGAAAATGTGTTGCATATTTGTCAGCTCCTGAACTGGTACACAATGGCTGCTTCATGTGTCTGTATGTAATCAATTCACTGTGGGAGTTTGATGAAGACAAGTTAAACAGTAAAACAATGTGTTCTGCTCTCTACAGGTGGTCTTGATCAATGCAGTGAAGGACGTGGCCAAAGCTCTTGGGAACCTCATTAGCACCACCAAGGCAGCTGCAGGCAAACCTCATGACGACCCCAGCATGCTGCAGCTGAAGAATTCTGCTAAAGTAAGATTAAACAACAAATAAACATACACACACAAAAAACCCAGCACAATCTTGAGTTTTACCCGTTTTGAGGGTGATGTTCAAACCCTAAAGACGTTCTCACCTCTGCAGGGGAGAGCAGTTTAGCTGCTGTTTTAGCCCCTTTGAAGGAATCAGTTACTCACCTACACTGGATTTTGTATTCTATATTGTACACAACATGTCAACGTGAAGACTAAAACAGACACTGTAACTGCAGTATCTCAGTAGATGACATACTACTATACAGAGAAAGCTCTATCAGTTTCATCTTTGACCATATGATGTGACCTGGCTTCTATAGGTGATGGTGACCAACGTAACATCCCTCCTGAAGACTGTGAAGGCCGTGGAGGATGAAGCCACAAAAGGAACCAGAGCTCTAGAGGCCACCATTGAACACATCAAACAGGAGCTGGCTGTGAGTTGTGTTTTTGTCAAAATTGTAATAAATATTTCTTTGCTACTTTAATTGGTAGGACATGCCTCTTCCAAGGATTCAAACAGAACACTGAAATTATGTCTGATACTGTAGCATCATATTCCTCTTATTGTTGGATTTTTAAAAAAAAACAAATTGCTTTTTAGGTATGCAGTATCTCACTAACACTCTCCTGGTTTTACCACACAGGCATTCAGCAGTTCTGACCCACCACCAAAGACAACCACACCAGAGGAATTCATTCGCATGACTAAAGGAATCACAATGGCAACAGCGAAGGCAGTGGCTGCTGGGAATTCTTGTCGTCAGGAAGATATCATTGCCACCGCCAACCTTAGCAGAAGGGCAATTGCTGACATGTTGCATTCCTGCAAGGTACACAGGGACATATGACTGGAAATCATGAGACAACACAGCAGCTTAGTGATGACAGTTGTCAGATAAAGGAAGGATGCTTTCACTGACCGAAACCTCTCACAACTTCAGTTCTTGAATGCTGTTGAACAAATTTAATTCAGGAAAATACTGACTTGTGTTTAAGTAAAACACCAAAAGCCCATCTGACTTGCTCACTTTACATAAATTCTCTGATATTTGTTTTTATTTATTTTGGAGCAATGTTCAAGTATCAATCAAGTTGTCCTTTCCCAATTTGTAACCCTGTACTCCAAGTCAAACCCACCATTTTGTGCAACACTTAATTATTTCCTGTTGTTGACAAGCATTGTGTTGTAACTGATAAAACTGTTTCCTACACTGTACTTGGTTCACATATTGGTTTGTCTCTGTTTGCCTTTTAGGAAGCTGCCTACCACCCAGAGGTCAGCAAGGAGGTCCAGATGAGAGCGCTACGCTATGGCAATGAATGTGCTACTGGCTATCTGGGACTGCTGGAGCATGTACTGGTGGTAAGACGTCATTACTCAAGTTATCCTTAACTGATACTTGTTTGCTGCAATTAAGTTTTGGGAGCATATGGCAGGCACTATGTGGGCTCCAGGGCCTCGGTCAGTTGCCCTTTACAGAATTACTCTAGCATATTTTTGATGATAGCGCCTGGAAGAAACAGCTGTTCATTCAGTGATTCCTGCCTTCTTAGACAAACATGGTGTCACTGGGTCAGATGGAGAACTGCTTTCACTGTAAAATACCCATTAAACATGCTTAGAAGTGACACAGTGATTATAAAAAAAATCATCTGTGCATAATCAGAAGTATGTATGGATTACCTTGTTCAAAGATTGTATATGTATATGCCCATAATGAGTATTCACCCCACCTCGGAAGTTCACTCTTTTTATTTTTTTTAACATTGAATCATTGTCGATGTAATCTAGAATTTCCAAAAAAAAGAGGTCTTCACTTCAAAACAGTTTTCTACAGAGTAATATTAATTATTTAAAAATCTAAAACATAAAATATGTGATTGCATAATTATTTCCCCCTCCCTCGAGTCAACATTTAGTAGATGCAGCTGTTGCTGCAATTACAGCATTTAGCTTTGTAGCTGGTTCTCAATCAGCCTGGCACATCTGGACACTACAGTTTTACCCCATTCTTCTTTGCAAAACTGCTCAAGCTCTCTTAGGTTGCACAAGGACCATGAGAAAACAGCCCTTTTCAACTCCAGACAAAAATTCTTGGTTGGGATTGAGGTCTGGGTTCTGACTTGGCGAGTCCAGAACCTTCACCTTGTTGTCTTTAATATTTTCTATGTAGCTTGTCTTGCTGGGAAACAAATCCAATCCCAAGTTGCAGTTCTCTTGCAGACTGCATCAGATTGTCCTCTAGGACTTTCCTATACTTTTCTGTATTTATTTTACTCTGTACCTTTACAAGTCTTCCAGGACCTGCTGCCTAGAAGCATCCACACATCATGATGCTGCCACCAGCATGCTTCACAGTGGAGATGGTGAAAAAAACTCAATTTGTCCCTCATTAGACCAAAGTCACTTCTTCCAGTTGACTTCAGAGTCCCCCCTCGACCTTGAGTCAAGATTAAATATGAGCTGTTTCAAAAGTGGCTTTCTCTTTCTCTTTTCGATTTTCCATAAAGCATTAAATGGTAAAGAAATGGTTTAAAAATAACTAAAAGTTATATGCACAGTCTCTCCTATCTCGGGGACTGAAGCTTATAACTCATCCACAGGAGTCATAGGTGTCTTGATGGCTTTCCTCACTAGTTTCTTTGTTGCATGGTCTCCCAGTTTTTGAGGATTTTTGAGGCAGATTTAGGTACATGCCATCTTCTTTCCATTTCTTAATGATAGCTGTAACTGTACTCTTGACTTATCCATTGAATTTTTAGTAACCTTTTCCCAGAGCGCTCAAAGTGTTCTTTCGTCTTCATGGTGTAGTTCTATCCAGGAGTACTGATTCGCCAGTGACTTGACCTTCCAAATACCGGAGTCTTTATACTACAGTCACTTGACACACATTCACTGTAGTTAGATGATCTCCATTTCACTAATTGTGTGACTTCTTGCACCATTTGGCTGCAACTGTAGTGAACTAGGTAAGTCACTTTAAAGGAGGTGAATACTTACTTTCCATTTCATATTTTTCATTAACTGACATTACTTTGCAGAAATCTGTTTTCACTTTGACATAAAAGAGTCTTTTTTTGTAAGTAACTGTCGAAAAAAAGAAGACATTGTCCATGATTTAATCTTGAAAAACATCCAAGAGGGGCGAATACTTTTTATAGACACCGAATGATGACATCAAAGCTGTCCCGTGATACTCTCTGCCTGGCCACTGGCAACATTTTTAGCTCTGCTAGGTTGGCCTCACACGGCCAATTGGCAGATAGCTGGAGAATATTCAAATAAAAAAACATAATGCCTTATTTAGTGGCATTGTAGTCCTACTAATAACTAGATTGCTGTAAAAATTCTTTCCACTAGTGCTGAGATCAATTGAGAACCTCGACTGTCTCAAAATATTTGTTCAGCCTCAGACTTGATAAAGTCAGCGTTTGATTCTGGAAAGATTTTGAGCTTATACGACCAGATTCACAGCATGACGACGAGCTCCTTATCAACTTTTTCTCTGTATATCTGATTTAGATGTCATGTGTTTGATGATCTGTTTTTTTTTCTTTTTTCCCAACCGGTTTATCGTTATTCGTTTAAACTTGTGACTCACTGATGTGGGTGCAAGCCGGTGAGTACACTGCATGACTGACCTGCACAAGTGTGGGGATGCATTGTTTGAATGCTTCACAGAATACTTTATACTGCAACAATCCTGCAGAATACCGTCAGCAGCGTGATAGTAGCTATCAGATCAGCTCTTCTTACAAACAGGAGGGGATGTTTAAAAAAAAAAAAAGAAAGAAAGTTTTATTTTTTTTTACAAGAGATTCATCATTTGCAGAGGTTAACACTGAAAGAATCTGACTCAGCGGGAGGTGTGTAAATGTATTCCGATTTGGTCCGTTACCAGAGGTTATGTATCATCAGACTGTATCGGACTCCCCTATGCAGTCACTCTGTCAGCTGACTGTCTCTCTGTTCTGACCATTTGAGGAGGGGAAGATCAGTTTACATGTATGTGTTGATCTCCACTGCTGTTCGTTTGTTGTTGTGGTTACTGCTCCGGCAGGTGCATTTGCATGGTGTTCTGGAACTGCCTGATTCAGAGCAGATCAGTCTGCTGATTAAATTCTAAATGTTGTTCAAAGACACTTCATACTACATATTGAAGTATTTTTTTTGAGAGTTAAAAAAAAATTCCATTCACTGTGATGAAGTGTTAGTAATAAAGTCCAGTTGGTGTTGAATACGACACTTTTTCTGGAGCTGCAGATGTGATCTGAGCCTGCGGTCCATGCTCTGACAGTTGGAGAACATCAACCACACCCAGCTTTGATCCTGGATCTAGAAAATACAGTATTGATATTGATATATTAGAAATGAACACATGGCACAGAGAACCTTTAAAACTTGTAGCCTCACAGATGAAAGAACCTTCTCTAAAACTGATGCATGGACTTGGGTTTTTTTGTGTTTTGTGTCCTGTAAACCGCTGTCTAATATTGTTTCGTATGGTGAGCTGAGATAACAATGTGCTTTCACCACATGTTGTCTGAACATCAGGTTGTTGGTGTACAGTATATGGATGTCTTTGTGTTTGCCTGTGGGATTGGTTTGGCTCCCTGTAGGCATTCCTGTGCGGTTACGTCCTTGTCTCCATCTTCTCATGACATCACATCTGAATAAACTTGAGCTGGGTATGGGCTGAGCCCTGTTAATTCCCTGCACCTGTCACACACTGCGCCAACCTGAAAACTGCCTGCCCACCTAGGACAGTCTGAGGACACTAACTGAAACCCAACCATATCTGAATGCCAACTAATCAAACTAGTCTGACAGTATTGTCATTCATGGGCTTAACATTTTTTATTTGAAATTTACAATCTCCTCCTCTCCTGATATTAGTATATTTATGTGCTGATAAAAACCACTTCAGGGTTTACATGTGAAGAAATGTGGGAATTATACTTGCATACTTTATACTTAAGAGTTTTTTGGGGGGCCTCAAAAGTCACTTAATTAGTGTGTGTGTGTGAGGCAGTAATGCTATCCTGCAGATAAAGGGTCTACCACAAGCACAACATAACATTACATTGAATCCATGGTTGACTTGTACATGTTGTCACCATACGACACATGAAAAACAGTCTTTTATAAATTGATTAAATAATTAATTAATTTATATTCATTTAATATTTTGTATCTGCCCAACATTTTGCTGGATAATACACACTTTAAGTTTTGTAGATTGGCTGTGGTACCTGGTTGGGTCACCTCCTACAGTTTCATACTATAGCTACCAGTCAGCTGTATGTTGCCAAGCAAAGAGCATTGTGGGGGTTTAGCTAGTAAAGGGACACCATGATAAAATCTTCTCTTACGTATAGTGAAGTCCAGTCAGCACACACTAATTAACTGAGTGAGGATCAACTAGGATGGTGCATTTATATTCATGTGTCTGACATAAAACAGCACTTTCAGCAACTTGTGATGCCCACCTGACAGCATACACAAATTTAGGATCAGACTTACAGTTGTGCCAGTACTGATCAGTTAAAAACTGCCTTGATCAGTCATCCCTACAATCAGCTATACAAACTGAATTGGAGAGAATTCAGGACAAGTCATTCATAAATGCTAAGTAATTTAAATAAAAGGGCCTTCAAGTTGACTTTCATTTTGGGAAGAGAAAGGGAGCTAAATTTGAAAAGTGGATCTGAAAGAGAGCGATAATTGTGTTGTTGCAGCCAAAAAAAAAAAAAAAGCACTCTTTGAACACACTGTGAGTGGACGCCTTGTCATTCTAGAACACCTAGGTGCCATCACACCACAGTTTCAGACTCTTCTTCAGACACTGTATGGTTTTGGGAGAACTTGGCATTATTGAATCCTGGAGGACAAACTCATGAGACACAACCCCATTATTGTTGAAGAAAGTAACCAGCATCCGGTCAAGCATCCTGAGCTGATGTACCTTCTTTGGTTTTGGAGACGGAAGGCTCTTCCACTGCAAATTGTGAAACTGCAAATACACACCTGCAAGTGGTTACAAAAAAAAACATGTGTAAGCCCCAGTGTTATGTGCGACACCATATGAAATCCCGGCTCACAAGAGTTACTAACTGCACCCGCTGCATAAGCATGACCGTGCAGCAGATTTAGCAGGAACAGAGTCCAAACATTCTGATCACACCTTGTACTCTTCTACTTAGGTTCACCACTAAAACTGTGAAAACATACAAAGACATGTATACATACACAATATTTTACTTTTTTTCAGAAGGTTGCTCCTGTTTGATCAGTGTCAGACATTGTGGGACTGGATGTACTTACAGGAGCCTGATTTACACTCCACAATGAGTCGATGTGCAGGAAGTAACTTACAGCAGCTACAATTACAGTCAAGAACCCGCATCTAGCGATGAACATTTCCAGCACAGCTATTCACAGAAGTCCTAGACTAAAGACTTAAAGCAAGATATTAAAATACTCCTAATATGTCTTGTGCAAAATATACGGTATAAAAGATATAGTGTTCAAAAATCTAAAAAAAATCTGTACTGTAAAAATGATATTACACATGACTGTCAAGCAGGGCTTTAGCTTTTATAGCACCAGTGTCATCACCATCATCATCTTTCTGATATTTTCTCAACACTGCTTTACTTTATAGAACTCCTGCCAAAACTGATTTTAATGTGCTTTAAAGTGCTGCACAGTAAATAAATGAAAACACATGGAGATAAAGTGATGCCTCCAATAAAAATAATGATCCCTGATGACTAACATGATAGATGAATGGCATAATATAGATTGTTCTGAGACTCCAAAAATATCAGTGAAATTTTCTATATTTATGCATCCTTAATATATGTTTTGCCTATTGTTGATGGTCACCCTGATTTGCAGTTAATGTAGTCTCTTCTCTATTGTCAGGCTGCAAATACACACATTGACCATCATTAAAAGAGAAAACCCAGCATGTAGTGTATAAAGTGTTGCTCACCACAATCCTTCAGAACAACTCTACTGGAAGGGGGATTTGATCCAGGCTCACACTGCATTCATCCATTCTTATTATTATAATGCACAATATGTAGATATGCAAATTGTTGAACAGATTGTGACTTTTCCCTCTTCTTCCACAGATCATCCAAAAGCCCTCTAATGATCTGAAGCAGCAGTTGGCCAACTACTCAAAGCGGGTGGCAGGCTCTGTGACTGAGCTGATCCAGGCTGCTGAGGCCATGAAAGGTATCTTAACCTCTAACCTCTAACAACAGAGTGAAAGCAAAACAACAACTGCATTCCTCAGGATTTTTTAATGTCTCAGTTCACATTTCCTGATAAGGCTCTTTCAACAGTTACCAGAGCATGTCTGAAAAGCCCAATGTGCTCCAGACAGCAGGTTTTAGGCAAATAAGCTCTGGCATTAATTTGAAGTAGGAATAGGAACCACCACCCAGAGTCCGATACCTCCCTGAGAGTTCTATAGTTTCACACAGCTCTTAAGCAAGAATAACAATAAACACAAGGCAATTTCATGAATGCAAAGTCCCCCCTAGAGTTGTAAATCATACATTCCTGTCCCTCTGCCCCAGTTTGAGCGACGTTTGCCGTAACTGAATCCTGCTGCCTACATGGCTGTAGGTTTTGCTTCATTCAACAGGTGACGCAGATGACACCCATAATGTGCTGTGATTGATGTACAGGACTGGGGTGCCACAGAATTTTTTTAATATGTAATCCAAATACTGCATCAAATTCACCTATTTAATGTGAATTCTTTCAAACAACATATCCAGTTTACTAAGGTTTAGCTTTCCACAAAAGTCACAAAGATTCTGTCATTATCTGTAATCACACTTTGTTTGCAGAGAGGGCAGCAAAATGCCAGGTTTTACTGTCTAAATAATAAATTACAACTTGTCACTCCAACCCTAAAATGAGATGAACAGTTGCTTTTATCACTAGCTGTGAGATCTCAATCCAATTGGGTATCTGTGATATGTGCTGGAATAACAAATCCAATCAGCAGCAACTTCGCCTCCCAGCATACAGACTTAAATTATCCGCTGCTGCTGTCTTACCACAAAGTCATTTAAATGAGAGTTACATGAGAATTTTAACAGAGTCACTAGTGGTATGTTGTTAACTACATACATCTGTAAAAGTTAATTGAAACAGACAGCTGAGCTGGCCTCCCTAATGTCTCTGGGGAATATATTACATACATATTACATTTGGAAGCATATATGGCAAAAGTCACAGCCACGGCTTTCTTTTGAAGGTGGGGGGTCCTGGGCGAGAGTGGGAAATGTAATGTTTTCAGGCATGGACTGAGCCAATGTTATTTCTGTGTGCTGCAGGCACAGAGTGGGTGGACCCTGAGGATCCCACTGTCATCGCGGAGAATGAGCTGTTGGGAGCAGCGGCCGCTATTGAAGCTGCTGCCAAGAAACTGGAGCAGCTGAGGCCAAGGACCAAGCCCAAGGTTAGAGGGCTTTTTACAGAGCAGAAGCATTCACACTGAGCTTGTTAACCTCACCACCGGGTCACATTTAGTGTGTCTGCTGCCCATCTTCTGTACTGTCAGCACCTCACACCATAAATGATGACTGTCCCACAGACCTTACCCTGTTGGCATTTTAATATTTCTCCTATTCAGAGTTTTTCCAGAGGCCAACTTTTCCTATGCTGTCGATCAGCCCTGTTAAATTTTAAGCACAGGTCTTTTATGTTTGAACATCTTGTCTTGACATCGTCGTCAGTTTGTCACAGCACAGTGTGTTTATTGCCTGTTGGTTTCCCTCTCTTGTAAACAGGAAGCAGATGAAAGCTTGAACTTCGAGGAGCAGATTCTGGAGGCAGCGAAGTCTATCGCAGCTGCCACCAGTGCTCTGGTCAAAGCAGCTTCAGCTGCACAGAGGGAACTAGTGGCTCAAGGGAAGGTACGTCAGAACTCAACTAAAAGATGGATATTCTACGAGATCTACAACATTAATGCATTCTGAATGCTGCAGGTACCATGTAGGACCTATACAATAAAAACGTTAACTGTTCTTCAAGCACACTTTTCTTTGCACCAAACGCTGCCTCATCCACTGCCTGGAG
>NW_007578306.1:357945-370599 GCF_000690725.1 Stegastes partitus
TCAGTGTTATTCCCATCCACAAAAACACATATATGTAATCCTGTTTACTACATTTCTTTCTGTACATTTTCTGATTTTGATACTCAATAATGTTATACAAACATTCATACCATCATACTAAAGCTATTGTGAGTCTGAGTTGGTTGTTCTGTATTTTCAGGTGGGAGCAATCCCAGCCAATGCTGTAGATGATGGCCAGTGGTCTCAGGGGCTGATTTCAGCTGTAAGTCTTCTCCCTCAAGCCTTACTGTTAGATTTCTGTAAAAAAGAATATTAGTAAATGTCTCACTGTGATGCCTTTGACACCTCAGGCTCGAATGGTTGCCGCAGCAACCAACAACCTTTGTGAAGCGGCCAACTCTGCGGTGCAGGGACATGCCAGTGAGGAGAAGCTCATCTCGTCAGCCAAGCAGGTGGCAGCCTCCACTGCTCAGCTGCTGGTGGCCTGCAAGGTCAAGGCTGACCAGGACTCCCAGACCATGAAGAGGCTCCAGGTCAGCACTGCATATTAATGTCTATGAAGCTGCTTAATGCACACAGACCCACCGCTGTTTATTATTCAAACTGTGCTGTTACTGTGGCAGTTCAGAACACAGCCATTTTTTTTGTCCGCCATGGTCAGAGCTGCAACTGTCGAGGTGAAACTAAGAGCTCAGTTACCCCGAACAAACTGATGAAATCAAAACGGTGAAGATGAATGAAAAAGGTAGCATTCATTGATGTCCAAGGTCACTGTCACTCCTGTGGATCAGTTTGTCCTGCATTATGAAAAAAAATTATCCATTGATGTTTTATTTATGATCCACCTGGCTTTCACACCCATGAGGTCATATGGATAGTTTAATTCAGAGGACCCAAATGCATGATACAGGAAAAAACGGTAAATGTTGCAAACAAATTTACGTGTAGTTGTATAAGGTTGCAAGGCTGACAAACCAGGCAGGCAGACAAACAAAGGGAGCAGACAAAGCCAAACTCCAACAACAGGCACGATCAAACATGGTACAAAAACAAGCTAAGATGAAAAACCTTTAATAACAAGCTTTAAACAAGTTTGAAGTGACAATCTGGCAAGTGAAGTATGGTGAACCAGGGCTATAAATCCTGCAAGGGTAATGACAGGAGTCGAAACAGCTGAGCTGATCAGAGAAATGGAAGCAGGTTGGGCATGGACAAACAATGATGGTGTCTGGTGGGTGGAGGGGTGATAGAAGCACAATCACAGGTAACTCATTCTATAGATTGTCTTCATATAGTCATGGTTACCAAATTTCTGTAAATCTCTTGCTGTTTCTTATGTTTATTTATCTTCTATTGTTTCAATATAAGATCGCAATAACGATGATAAAAGCAACTGAGAAAGTAATGTGGCATCATCCTTAGGGCAGTCAGTGTAGTTTGAAAAATGCTAGCAGTGTTTCCCCAACAAGAGAAACAGTGGCTGTGCATCCACTGATGTCCATCAACAATCTGTGAAAAATGACAGGAATTTTCTGACAGTATCTTAAAACAGCTCTCATCTCAATCATCTCAAACAGACTGGCGGCAGCCTGTTGCTGAAATCTGACTCTGATGCCCCTTTAATACAGCACGACATGCATATCACGCAGGTCTACTCAACACATAATCTAACTCTGTTGGACCAGTACTTACGAGGCAGCTGCCAGCCTACCTCTCACTGTTAGCAAAGAGTCCAGTCTGCTGTGTAGTTTGTATACTTCACTAATACACCAGAGATTGATACAGGATGACAATATCATGAGAAAAAAAAGTTGCAGTTTTACACATCTGTCTATTTCTCACCCATTCCTTCCCTTTTTTGCACAGTGCTTAAATGATGTTTACATTATGTTGGTATGATTGTATTTATATTCAGTCCCGGTTCCAACAGCAGTTCCCTAAAATTCTGCAGCCTTTGATTGTATCCAACGTTGGTTGTGCAGGAAGGTTGCTGATCCATGTTGACCCACTTAGATAACCCTTGATGTGTGTCTCACCTGCATCACAGTAGTGGTCTGAGTGAGGCAGAATAACAAAGCTGTAGCTGTGCAAAAATTGTCAAGAAAAATGTCCCAAATATTTAGTTGGACACCAAATATGAATTAATCCATTGCTAAATAGTTTCCAACAAACTATTTTCAGCACTATTTCCTCCTCTTTGAGTTCTTTTCAAAAAACAAAAATACAGTAACCAGCTAATTTAGGAAATTAGTGCAGGTGAAGGTCCAACATTGGTTCCTCTCTTCCTGCTTCATCAAACTGACATCTGATCTTGGTAAATGGATGGTGAGATGTGACCCTCATCTCATAATGATTCAGACCTCGAGCACTTGTTGAAGGAACAATAACATTAGTCATGTTGCAACAGCTGAGGTTGCTGGAGAGCACCGAGTATATTATAGTATATTAATAGGCTGGAATTCAAACGTTTAGGGTTACAGGTGAGCTGCATGATTTGCACTGCTGCTACATAAGGATTAGCATGTTCTATATTTAGCACAGGTAAGAGTGCCTTTTACATACTGCTTCATTTCAGTATTTTTACGAGGTGCGATAAAGAAGTTCCTCGACTGAAACCATCCTGATTTGAAATGCTCTCCGGAAGTCTTATTTCGACTATTTGCAAGTGTGCGTATGTGATTTACCCATGGACCTCAAACTTGCATAGGGAGCAAATGTCAAATCTTGAAGTCAAGGATCATCACTGTTCATGTGGTACAGCTGCTGCCCAGAGGCAAAACAGCAGTCCTCAGTGAAAGAGCCTGCAGTCTCCAAAACTGAAAAAGCACTTAGATCAGTAGCGTAACCAAAAGCGTGCCGGTCGTTTTGTTGTCATTTTACAGGGTTTTGCATCGTACATTCCTCCTCCAGAGTCACACTTGACAGTGCTGAGTTCTACTGTAATGTCCTATGGACTCTGAGGGAAAGCATTCAGCACAAACTATCTGAACTTTACAGAAGCACCCCCTCAGTGTTGTTTTGGTTTTTTGGCTGTACAAAGACATTCTCTGCTTTCCATCTGCCTAATTCAACAGAAGCGGCTTTGTCATCTTTCTTAAAATTGAAAAGCGAGTCAAACATAGCAGCAGCACCAGGAGCAGTGTATCGGACTTCTTTTAAGAGGATAATGGCCAAATTCAAACACACTGTCTTGAAACTTCTTGACTGCACCTCATAAAGGGTTATTACAGAGATCTATATTTTTTATAAAGCTGGAGAATTTACAAGAAACTGATTTTAAAAAGAGCACTTAAGGTTCTGTCATCCTGATTTTCAGTTGTTTTTTAGACCCTGCCTACCTGGCACATGCTCACATTTGTCTCCACATCGAGGTTATTTTCTTCAGATTGTACAAAGCTCTTCCAGCGCCCCAAAAGACCTTAAAGAACTGTTTTCACCGGCTGCGTGGGGCTCCCCACCGCAACAGGAAATGAACCTCTGTGCAAAATTTTTGAAGTGCTTCTTTAAAAGGATTCTAAAAGTTCTTCTTTTCAAACTTTACTGAAAGCACTGACTTAGTGATGGAAACACTGTAGGACAGAATGGTTCTTGTGACCTTTATGTGTAACTGATGCTCTTAGTTGTGAGACATAACAGAAAGTACAAGTATCTCCTGTCACCTCATCCACCCAAAAATACTGTCTTTGAGGCTGTGCGTTTGCTAGCTGTGAGCACATCGGCCTGGCCTGGCCAGCTCATATTCTCCGATCCAATCAGCAGTGGCTTATCTCCTCCTCTTCTGGGCCTGCAGCTGCCACCTCAGTAATTCCCATACATTTATGTCTACAGGAGCTCTGGTAACAATCCACCCAGTTCATCCATGGCACCAAGAACTGGAAACATTAGCCCCGATCTATGATTACACTTGCTGCATTTGCTCTCTTCACTCTTAGCCGTGGTGCTTTTCAAGGCTGTAATTATTCAGAGTGCTGAATAATGTAGTCTCTCTATTGAATGTGTGAGTCTCAGGGAAAAGATGGTCATTTAGCCCCTTTGTGATGGCCACCAGTCGTTTAGGGATAACTTACACACTGAGTTACCAGTTATTTTGTACTACTTACAATAATGCAATATAATGGGAGCCCACCTCAGAGTGTTTACATGCTATTGCTGTCAATATGAAGATGAATGTTTAAAGATGGTTTCAAGCCTTGTAATCACATTGGATAACTTGCAATTAATTAAATACTTCAGCATGGTAAATAATCATTTGTGTCAATATCAGTATTGGTTTTTAGGTAGAAGTAACTCGAAGCAAATTTGGGGCCAAATTATTCAACCACGTGTAGCCGCAGCTCTGAGTGTACATTGGGAAGTACCTAGTGACATAAAACTTGGCATCACAACCAAAAATGATGTGAAATAACTTCACAAAACATATGATGCCCACTTGGCCCGATGGTGCTGCTATAATTAAAAGTTGAAAAAGTGAAAAGCTTAGCCCCTCACGCCATCAATCCTACAGACTTCAAATTTGACAGTTACAACTCAGTATATAAAGTAGCCTCTTATAAATGAATGGCCATCGTGATGAATTTTTAACTGATTTGCATAATGTGGAATACAGTAATGTGGCATCTACGTACAGTTCTACTTTAAACAGACAACACTGGCCCAATGAGATGGTCACTATCAACTAAAACATGTTAGCAAAAGGCGTGATACAATTTCACACATTTTGGTACACATAATCTGGGGGCAAGTATTGACCAAAGCCTGAAGTATCATATTAATTAGTGTATGTGGCTGTGTTCTATTCGTCATTATCTGATGAGCAATCCTGATTAAACTCAGTTTGTCATCTCGTACCATCTCCTTTAAATAAACAATGACTTTGGTTGGGTTTGTCAAGCCGATAACCCACAAGTTGCTGCTCACGGTTTTATTTATTTATATATTTTTTTCTTTATTAGATACCATTATTTACGACACAGACAGGGCACCTTAAAACACCACATTTAAATCTATGAAGCAATAACTTGATGTGTAAAGATGCCGTTTTTTTTATCATGCCTGATAACCACATGACTTTGTCCATCTGGCTTACAATAGTCGTAAAATGGGTCACAGCTACATGTGAGTGAAACGTGCTGTCTTGTCAATGATGTCAACATGTGTGTTTTTTGTTTTTTTAAACTGCTATAACGAGTCTGGTGTAGACAGTTAGTGGAAGATGCCAGAGGAACATTCTGTCAGAACTGTAAGGAAGTGTGATTTGAATTTGTCTGTAAGAAGGAATATTCAAGTTTTAACAGGGCTTTAATATGTTTTTAACAATTAATTTGGCGTACATTTTGACAATCAGTTCCCAGTGGTACCTTCTGGGACCAAAACTCTTGACAGTTGTAGCTAATGAAAGGAGCTTTACAGTATTACGTTGTATGTCCGAGCCAATCTAAGAGTAACATTCCAGCCAAAGATAAACCAGGAGAGGAAGATTTACCAGTGTCTGTGTAAGTGTTCTGTCGTCTGCCAGGTCACTGGCTAATTTCAGCCCACAGAGCTGCGAAAGGAGAAAACGTGGCTTTGTTGGAGCCAAACTGCCTGATGAGACAAGTGTTTGGCTTTGACTGTTGTTTAGTAGGCTGATCCCTGTTGCCTTTTACAGCAATTTCCAAGCACTAAGTAGGAACAAAAAACTGTTATGGTGTTCTCTGTGAGCACTGGTGAAACTTAACATTCCCTTACCAGGAGTTGCTGTTCAGCACAGTTGATGTATCTGCTGCTACAAGTACATGTGAGACTGTTTCACTTTCCCTCAAAGACTAAATCATGATCCACGGTTAGAAGTTTTCTGTACAGCAAATAGTTTATAATTGACTTCAATTCAAAAACAAATGGATCAAGGTTCTCTTCCTTGATTTTTCTGGAACCAATGCAACAACAATTACTTTAAATATGTGACTCAATGTGTGTTTCTGCAGGCTGCTGGAAATGCTGTGAAGAGAGCCTCTGATAACCTGGTGAAAGCAGCTCAGAAAGCAGCATTTGATGCTCAGGATGACCAGGCGGTGGTGGTCAAGAGTAAAATGGTGGGAGGTATCGCTCAGGTGAGTCAAACATCGCAAACACAGTGGGGAACTCAAATAGGAGCACAAATATACAGGGACAAGGAAAAGCAAGTGAATCCTTAGAAAAAGATAAACACATACTGTATGTGCATGGCTGTTATTATGCTAAACGGAACATCTAGAACTAAACCAACAGAACAAACCGTTCAAGACAGTCAGTGTAGCAGGCGACTGAACCAGCACAAGACAGGGATGCTTGAAAACTTTCAGAAAGGAAAGGATGGGTAGATTTTCACTTGGACAATACTTACAGAAGGACGACAAACATCAAACAGCAGAGAATGTGCTAACCTCCCTTACACCTGCAAGTAAAATACAGAAGCAAAACATTATTCTTTGGGAGCAATTAGCCTGCACAGAACACCAGAGCAAAGAGGCAAGATGTAAACTGCCACATGGTATTTATAGCTGGGATGTGCAGGTAGTCTTCATGTCACGTACAGCTGAAACCAGAAGTTTACATACACTGTATAAGAAGACACATAACTTTTTTCTCACTGTCTGACATTAACTTTTTCTGTTTTAGGTCAGGTAGGAATGTTATTTCTATTTACTAAATGCCAGAATAATGAGAGAGAATTTTTATTACTTTCTTCAAAGTCAGAAGTTTACATACATTTCCTTAGTATTTGGTAGCATTGCCTTTAAACTGTATGACTTCAGTCAAACATTTTGGGTTTCCATCCACAAGCTTGTCACAATACTTTGCTGGATTTCTGGCCCATTCCTCCTGACAGAACTGGTGGAACTGAGTCAGGTTTGTTGGCTGCCTTGTTCCACACGCCTTTTCAGATCTGCCCACAAATTTTGTACGGGACTGAGATCAGGGCTTTGTGATGGCCACTCCAAAACTATGACTTTGTTGTCCTGAAGCCTCTTTGTAACTAATCTGGCGGTATGCTGAGGGTCATTGTCTATTTGAAAGACCCATTTGTTCCCAAGCTTTAACTTCCTGGATGACGTCTTGAGATGTTGCTTTAATATTTCCACATAATGTTCTTTCCTCATGATGCATCTGTTTTGTGAAGTGCACCAGTCCCTCCTGGAGCAAAACACGCCCACAACATGATGCTGCCACCCCCGTACTTCACAGTTGGGATGGTGTTATCAGGCTTGCAAACTTCCCCCTTTTTTCTCCAAATGTAACGATGGTCATTATGGCCAAACAGTTCAGTTTTAGTTTCATCAGACCACTTGCAATATTTTGTCCCATGTGGGACTGAAGCTGGTGTTTCCTCAGTATGCTGATGGAATTTGTGTTGTAGATCATCGCTGCTCAAGAGGAGATGCTGAGGAAAGAAAGGGAGCTGGATGAGGCCAGGAAGAAGCTGGCTATGATCAGACAGCAGCAGTACAAGTTTCTTCCTTCAGAGCTGCGGGAGGATGGCCAGGAGCAGTAACTGTGTGTGCGTACCAAAGCACAGTATCATCAGGACCTTCTTCCAGCTCATGCTTCAGTGGAAATTTAACATTAGACAGACTGACTACGAGTCCGCAAGGATGTATCAGAATGGTTTTTGTCAATCTGTTTCTGTATTTAATTTTCAAAGTCAAAGGTATAACAGTGCCAATGATTAGCAATTTTGATAATACTGAGCTATATATGCCGTAAGTGCTTTTGATTACATATGATCATATACTTTTCAATATATCTGTTTTTAACCGTTGTATTTTTTTTCCAAGGTTTTGTGTACATGCTGTTTGGCTTTGTAAAATGACCTGCCCAGTGTGCGAACTACACTGTGGCTTTTGGGGAGCTTACTTTGTTTTCTCTTTTTTGTGGTGGTCATAAATGACAGATACATCATTTCTAAAGCATTTGATTTAGCTATTTTTTGTCATTATTCTTATTCTTGTTCTAAATAATAGCAATATTCCTTTTAGGAATTACAAGAATAAGAAAATGTGATCATACCAACAGTAGATTTTTACAACAGAAAAATAACGTAGGAGAAGAATAGCTTATTGTCAGTATTTTAGAGACTCCCCCTAAATTTCACAATGTTTTCAGGGGAGCTCATGTCTTATGAGGACCAGCCCAGCTCCCCCTGACTTCCCTGTAGTTCGCAACCTGGTCCTGCTAATAAATTTCGCTCGCCTTCACTGTTAGAGCTTTACTGTGACATCTAAAAGATATAAAGGCAAGCAAAGTTTATGCTTTTGTCAGTTATGCATAATCCATGCAAATTTCTATGCAGATGTTTTTTTTTTGTGTATGTAAACACATTGTCAAAGAGCCTTGATGTGTAGATGATAGTTCATTGTGAAACAGAGGTCTGTGGTCACATGAGGGATGATACTTAGTTACTTGTCGTACTATTTAAATCTGAAATAAGAACAATAAAATGAAATGTTGCAATTTAAAACTTTAGATTTAGAAAAAGTAACTGCGATGGAACATATCAGAGTGGACAAAACATTATTTTAAAGAATGAGCTATGAAATATATTTAAAAGGTATCCTCCAATATTTTTTTTCTTTTGCTATTTTCTTGTGTGTTAGAATTTGGTGTTAAGCAGCTACAGTACTCGGACCTGGATTGCAAGAGAAGACGACTTATTTGTGTAATGATTATGAAGCCATATATTTAATAAGTATTTGACATCAGTTTGACTGTATTTGGGTGTTCGGTGTGTTAAATAACTTACTCCTTTAACATGTTATCTGTGCCAAAATGTGCGTCTGATTTAAGGACAGTGCTATTTTCTAGAGAATCCCTATCACAGTGATGATGCTGGTGGTCTGAGGTATACATTGATGTTTTGGCTTACTAATGCTTCCTTGTTAGACGTTATTTGCATAGAGTTAAGCTTATTACCAAAGGTCCAATGTGGGCATATTCCTCTCGCGTATAAGCACTGTATTTGTGCTTGTCCAGTGCCTTCATGATGAATTTGTCAAGTATAAATATCTGATACCATTTACTCTTTAAGTGCACTTAATTCATAACTCATTTTAGTAAGTCATCGGACCACAGTTTAAATCTATCCTCACACCACAAGTAGTTACATATTATTTTTGGAACACACAGCGGTATGTAGAATAAGACTGTAATCATTGCAAATGGACTGCACTTATACAGTATAGCGCCCTTTTAGCCTAGCAGTTTACAGTGTTTTTGGCCTCTCATTCATCCATTTGTACACACACACACAGAGCATTTGAACAATCCTGCAAAAAGTGGGCAACCCCCTGTACCAACGAAGTCACGCGTGCCCCAAACGTTACAAAGCCTTTTTTCTGTTGTTCACATTTTGACTTTACCATGGTATAATTATAATGTTAGTGCACATGATGGGCACTGTAAAAGATTTATATTCAATAAAGCCAGTTTTCAGTGAAACAGTGGGCATGAGTTTCTTAACAGGTTAATGTTTAACCGTCTCATCCATTTCACCTCAACAACTGAAACCTACTCTTATAAAATATATGACTATATATGACTCTAGCCACTTCCTCAGGAATTTAATTTAGATTTTTTTTTTTTTTTTACCTTGCGACCAGCCAATCAGTCAAAACTTGGTCAATTACCATCAACTAACATTTGGTCGACTATGCAGTTTATAACTATATTTACTGGTACAGCCATGAATCCTATTGTATCCTATCATGTTTAATGGCATGTGCTTCAGCTTTCTTGTTCCGACATTACTGAGGTTTTGTAAAGCATGACCAGATCTCCAAGTTTCCTCTCTGCAGGCTTCTCTGGCCTGTAACTGTACATGTCTGCAGTTACTGACCGCACCAACCTGCCCAGTGTTTGTTTGTTTCTCTAAACTCATCAGTTCTCTCCCTCTCTTCTCTCCTCTCCCCTCAGTCGGTGGAGGCAGATAGTCTACCACCAGGAGTCCCATTTCCTGTTAAAACAGGGATTTTCTTGCCGTCAAGCTCTTGTTGAATTGTAAATTGTTGGCTCTCTCTCTCCCTTGGTGGTATAGCAATAAAATTAAATTGAATTGAAAAGAAAAAAGAATCTCGATCAACACATTTTTGCACAAAAGCTTTGAAGAGCTTTTGTGCAAAAATATGTTGATGGACCCTATTGACAGTGCTGGGCCCCAGTGGTGTACAGTGGTCATTCTGTTATGATTCATAGCTATTTTGGTGCAGTTTGCTGTGTCATAATACTTTTCTGTGTCGTAATTTGAGTAATCAAACAAATTTAAGAATATACCCCATGTAATCATAATATCACCTGAACTAATGAGAATTTTGAAACTGGATTTTGAGCCAGCTTTTATCACAACAGGGCCTCAGGATCAAGACTGCAATTCAGTTTAATTTTAATTGCGACATAAGTCATCTCAGGAAAATTCACAATGGAAGGTTTTTGATAAAGCCTAAAGTTAGGGCTGCTCAGGATCACCTGAACTGTGCCTGCTGCTATAGGAGTAGACTGCTGGGGGACTACCACAATGCACTGGGCTCCTCTCCTTTACTCTCTCCTCCTACAATACAGTTACATATCACCATTACATATCACTAACTCTGTATTTCCCACAAGGTCCTGTGTTTGTTCTGTCGGCGGATGTCTCTGGATCTGGAGCTTCACGTCTCCGGTCTGCAAAATGTTCATTGTCCTGTTTGTATTGTTTGTCTGTTCTCCATCTGCCATCCTGCTATCCTCACTCCAACCCCGTCTGCTCACTCCAATTGAGCATCTGTGGAATGTGCTGGAAAACTAATCTGATTCATGGAGGCCCTACATTGGTCAAAAGTTACAGGTCATCCAGACCTTTATGTCCGTCAGACATGCCTGGAGTTTGACCATCTGGTGATTTAATTTGGCTTCATAGATAAATATAACTGGGTGTCATCTGTATAAGAATGGAAATGTATGCAGTGCTTCCTAATAATATTGGCTAAGTGGAGCATGTACAAAGTAAATAATATTGGTCCTAACGCAGAACCCTGTGGAACTCCATAAAGAATTCTGCTGTGGATGGAAGAATCATCATTAACATAAACAAACTGGAATCTGTCTGATAAATATGATTTAAACCAATTCAGTGCAGTTCCTTTAAGCCCAATTACACATTCCAGTCTCTGTAATAAGATGCTGTGATCCACTGTATCAAATACAGCACTGAGATCCAGCAGAACAAGTATAGAAACCCGTCCACTGTTTGAGACTATAAGTAGATCATTGGTGACTTTCACCAGGGCTGTCTCTGTACTATGATGTATTCTAAATCCTGATTGAAACTCTTCGGCCAAACCATTTCTATTGTTGGGACTGGCTGCTGTAAAACCCATCGACTCTGCTTTGTGTTTATTTAATTAGGGAGTTGGAAGGCGGAAACGTCTTTTACCGTTTATTGGTCCATTTGGCAAATATAAGAACACTCTGGTCAGTGGGCTCGGGGCATCTCGAACACAGCACACTATGAAAGGAGCAGCACGGTCTAAGCTAATTTTCGCTAGCTAGCTAACTTACGGAGTTTCTCAAACTCGCCATAAACATATTTAAACAAAAACATAAAATACACATCAATACACTCTAATGAACATTCATGTAGCTGATAGTGCAAATACACTCATATGACAAAAGAAAGAAAAATAATTAAAAAAAAAAACAAAAACATTCATGTGCTCCACAACCTACCTGGTGCACACCTCTCAGGAACTGACAGTATGGCACTGGAGCCAGCAGCACACCACAGCTCCTGAGAGGGCGCCACTGAGTCAAGAACAACAAATCTAATGACATCCAAATTACAGCAAGTGGAATTATTTACATACCCACATATACAGTCTTACACAAACAGACATGTTGCTGGTTTAGATGAATTTACTATCGATATGAGTTCTGCCAGATTTACATCAGACAAGAAGTCCAAGCATAAATCTGGTCATATGGATGCTTCCAGAGCTGCTGCACCTAAAGACATGGTTGTGATTTTTTTTCAAATATTTAAAACTTTATCAGTGAAGAAGGTCTTAAATTCTTCACTGCTGAGAGGTAAAGGAACACAAGGCTCCACAGAGCTGTGACTCTTTGTCAGCCTGGCTACAGTGCTGAAAAGAAACCTGGGGTTGTTCTTGTTTTCCTCCATTAAAGATGAACAAGAAGCAGTTCTTGTCCTGTAGATCAATGTTTTTTAATGTGATAAAACTATCTTTCCAGGCTTTTTCTGAATTTGTAGAGCACCACTGTCTTGCCAGTCTTCTTGAATTCTGCTTTAAGATGTGTAGCTGTTGACTACACCATGGAGCTATTCTTTTATAACTCATTTTGTCTTCGTTTTCAGAGGGGCAACAGTATCAATTGATGAACGCAGTAAAGCTGCAGTTCTGTCAACAAGATTATCCACCTGTGTGGGACTAACATTAGAGGAACTGCTCTTCATTGTGTTGGCATATGGCATTGAAGTAAATAATAATGGAACCACTTCCTTGAATTTAGTTACTGCATTATCAGATAGAGGGCTGCAGGGTGGTGCAGTTGGTAGCACTGTTGCCTCGCAGCAAGAAGGTTGCCGATTTGCGTCCCGGTGGGGGCACCGGAATCTTTCTGCGTGGAGTTTGCATGTTGTCCCCGTGCAGCGTGGGTTCTCTCCGGGTTCTCCGGCTTCCTCCCACA
>NW_007578306.1:371504-389955 GCF_000690725.1 Stegastes partitus
CCTTTCCAGACTGATAAATGTCTGTGACTTTCTTTAGCATCTGTTCTGTAGAACGTGGTGTCATGTGCTGCTCTTTGAGACCATTTAGCTACTTCACAATGCCACACAGGTTCTATTTAAGTGATGTTTAGATTCAACAAGCCTGGTGGTAATCATATGTGGGTGTGGCTGGTGAAACTGAACCCAACTGCTGAATGAATCTGATCATTTGGGAGACTGGTAGCTAAGGGGGAAATCACTTTTTCACATCGAGCATGATGGGTCTGGACAATAGTTTTCTCTCATTGAATGAAATCATCATTTATAAACTGCTTTTTGGGTTTTCTTGGATTATCTTTGTCCTACATTCAAATTAGTTTAATGATCTGAAACACTGAAATGTGACAAATATGTAAAAGCAGAAGATATCTGGAGGGGGGCAATACTTTTTATATTTAAATTCTTATAATAATAGAGGCACTGTTAGGATGTTACAGAAACATAACTCAAAATCACTTCTTTTGATTTCACAATACCAGTTTTAGTTCTATTTAAAGCTTAGCAAGGCCACAATCATACAAAAAAAGACCTGGAATGAAAACAGACCGCATCCATTGGTCAGGAGGGGGATTATGGTGGGAAGGGTGGCATGCAGGAGGAAATTTATATAATTGAAAATGATTTCACAAGTCTCTCTCTGGTTGAACTTTTTCTCCACAGACAAAGTGGATGTGAGCTGAAGTGGATATTTTCTGTTACCTCTGCTGATGTTCCTTTCGTGGCGAGATTTATTCTCAGGCGTCACCCACCGACAGAAGAACTTTCGGTGCCTAAATATGGTCATGGACCCGCGCGGAGCCACTTTGAAAAAACTGTCCGGGGCTCGTGCAGCTGCTAGTCCATCCTCGCGCTCTCCCACAGCCGCTCAGACCAGCCGCACGCGCGCTTCCGTCCGCCTCCATCCCCGACAGAACAGTCCGACCGTCCGGATAACGAGCCCCGTTCTGCCTCTGCTCACAGCACCACAACCCGAGGAAACATGGAGGCCATCAAGAAGAAAATGCAGATGCTGAAGCTGGATAAGGAGAACGCGATTGACCGGGCCGAGCAGGCTGAGGGGGACAAGAAGGGAGCGGAGGACAAATGCAAACAGGTAAAGGAGGATGACGCGCAGGTCCACACCGTCACACACTCCCGCTTCTGGCGTCTTTCCACAAAGCATCTTCTGCACTGGTTGCAGGTGTTTGGGGATTTCTAAATCTGGTACAATACACTGCATAACACCAATTTATTAACAGAGCACTTTTTTTAATATATTTAATCCAAAAAAGATTGATTTAATTAAGACAATCCATCCATCCATTGTCTATACATCAACACAATATACATAGGACTATGAAAAAATAAACTGCAAAACCATGAACGAGAAGTTAAATCTGGAGCAAGTCTGTTGGCTAAGTTTCTCAAGAGTTCCAAGCAGAGACTGAAAGAAAAAGTGCTTTTCTCAGATAGTTTGTTCCAGTGCATGAAGGTGTTAATCATCTGGACCCTGCACCAAACAAAGACCTTGTAAGGTGGAGGTCAGAGGGGACTATTAACAACTCCACACAATCACTCGGAGGGTTACAATTCATTAGCGATGAAAAACTTCAGGACGCTCAGAAGTTCTGCAGCCTTACTTAATCTGGCTGGATTCTGAAGCTGGGTGTGTCTCCACTTACCTTAACTTGAACTTCATTCCAAACACCAACCAAGTCATCTCTTGTGATACCAATCCTAACCTGGCCTTTGCCCCAGCCAGTTGTTTTAAACTTTAAATCCCAAATTAACCATCACTCGCAGGACTGAAGTTAAAACACTTTCACTATGTTGCTGATGTGACTAACTTGTGGCTACCTTGGACACTCTTTATCAAAAGACTCATAGTTTTGCTTTAAAGATGAAAAAAAAAACATTTGGAAAATTCCTTCTCCTAACTTCAGTATTGTTCAGTGTACTTACAACAGAAGTGCTGTACAAATGACAAATGATTCACATTTGTATCACAGGCATTACTTTTAGTTTTCAGATCTAGACTGTGGAAGTACTGCGCTGTGTGTGTGTGTGGTGTCATTTTAGGAGGAAGGTCACTGCAGCTCTGAGTAGTGGTACAATGGCTTATTCTATAACTTCTGATCAACTGCAGCTGTGCTTTGACTGATATTTAGTTGGTCCCACATTTTCCTGTAGCCTTTCCATCTTTGTGATGCCTCATGATCAGATTTTTCAGCTCTGCTAGTAATTGTTATTGCATGTGCAGACACGATGCAGACATGCACATAAACACAGTCCATAGGTTCGGAACTGAGAAAGTTCTGCTGTTTGTAACTGTGTTCATGCAGTAAGGCTAACTGGGAATGACATGTGTGCTCAGTTATGCCGTAGTGATCACAGATTTTCTTACTTGTGATGACAGGTGCATTCACTGTTGTTGCGTTTAGTTTGTACTTTGAGGACTGAACTTTCAATTTAGTCTTTCATAAGTATTTGTTTTAGATTGTTCATAGGAGGAAGTACTCTACTGTCCAATTTAAAAGTAATGCAGTTATTGACAGATAAGGCAGTTTTGAATAATGGACTTTTAAGTGATATTGCACACAGTTAGACTCATTTGTAGTTAAATAAATGAAAGTTCATAAAGGTCATTAAAGGTAAATATGTTTTCTGTCTACCCAAGTAGACAGTAAATGATTATTTAAAGGTAAGAAAAGAATGGCTATTTCTGTAATTCTCACATGATTTCCAAGACAACTACTTGGAATCTGATGGTCAGTTTTGCCTTTTGGACAAGATCACACAGAATTTGAATGGTAAAACTTGCACAGGTAGATATGACTAAGATCACTATTAGCTTTCACTCAGGAGTACGACATTTTGCTCCCCTAAGACTGCTGTGAGCATCTGAAAACAAGAATCACTTCATACTATAAGTGCCAGACATCTTACTGCCTCAAATATCTGACAATCTGATTATAGTGAACTTTCTCTAAAGTAACTTATAAAAACAGATAATTTGCACACTACGTACGAAGACTTAAAAATGTCAATGCATTACTGATACAACGGCACCCCTTTCCTGGTGATAGCCAGATGATGGATCATAGGTCATCAGTTCTTGGTGTGAGTGAATATACACAGGGCAGTAACCAAGTCAAGTTGCTGTTTCATATTTATTGTTCCGTTCTATTGCTTGCTCTCCATCCGCTATCCTGCTACGCCCACCCCCTTCCCCACTCCCCCAGCCCCACTCTCACCCAACCGGTCGAGGCAGATGACTGCCTTCCCTGAGCCTGGTCCTGCCGGAGGTTTTTTTCCCCCCTCCCTCAGGGGTTTTTTTTGCTTCCTTCCCACCGTTGCCAACCGCTTGCTCAGAGGGAGTCCAAAGGCTACTTTGGATTGTTGGGTTCTCTGTTCAAATTTGTAAGGTCTATACCTTACTATGTGAAGCGCTGTGTGATGACATATGTTGTAAACTGTGCTATACAAATAACATTGAATTGACTTGAATTGTATTTATAGAACATTTTAAACAAGAAACTGCTCGGCCAAAGCGCTTTCCACGAGAGACGTAAGATTGGTGCTTCACATTTATAAAATATTAGGGTTAAGACTCTACAGTACTATTTATTATGTAAATTTATCTGAGTAATTTAAACACTGCATAATAGTATAAAATACAAACTTACCTGACCAAAATAAACATTAATGTTGGACCCTACAAGTTTCATACCTGACTCATTTAAAAATGATGGTCAAGACCCTACAAAATCACTTACAAAACACCTCCAATGATTTCTAAGATTCCCTCTGAGCCACATGTTGATGACAGTTGAGAGGAACAACTGCCTTGTATCCTAAAGAAACCTTCAGCAGAACCAGGCATATGGAGGATGGTTATCTGCCTCAACTGGTCGGGATGAGGGTAAAAGGTAGACAGAAGATGAAAGCAGAGACAATCCAACAAACAACAAACAGGAGAACTTAAACACTGGACAGGAGTTTCAGATCCAACCTGTGCAGCTCCAGAGGCAGAAAAACAAATACAGTTACTTCACAAAGTATTCAGACCTCTTCCACTGGCTTGACTTGACTCGTCCATCAATCTAAATGTAATAACATAAATGAAGTGAAAACATGTTTTAGATCTATTTACAAATTTATTTGAATTCAAAACATGAAATATCTAATTATCAGTCTAAAATGTGGTGTTTTATATGACACAAACCAAAAATAATCTGTGCTAATTATTTTTCGGTAATAAAAATCACAGAGTACAGTAGAATGTAGGGTAATACGAAATACAAGTACTTGTACTTGTAGTAATGTGTGTGTGTGTGAAGATAAATATGAATTGAAGAGTGTAGTAGCTGATAAATACACTGTCAACCCACTCTAACACAGCTGAGCCACTTAGCATAACAAAAAAAAATCTTCTCAGAGAATTGATGTTGTATCGGAACGTTGCTCCGCAGCATAACGTTGTTTTTTTCTTAACAGTTAGTATTAAGAAAAAATATTTTGGTAAAACATTTTGAGTTGTTGCAACAATCAACGCTACTTCAGTCTGTTGCACATTATCTTCTGTTGTATCTTATCATTGTAAACCACAACGTCTTACACTATATGGCACGGGAGTGTTTGCACTGTCATCAATTTCAGACATACAAGATGACACGTGGACAAAACAGCATAGTAAACTAAAAAAGATTTGTTATATATAATAGGATCGAGGCCCATGCATTTAGTTTCTTCAGTAGATAAAGCTTCACAATCCCATCCATCCATCATGTATACATCCTCACTAGGGGGGCTGGAGTCTTTCCCAGCTGACTCAGCTGACAACACCTTCGGACAACTTAGAATCACCAATTAATGACTGTGGGAGGAAGCTGGAGAACGCGGGGAGAACCCACGCTGCACAGGGAGAACATGCAAACTCCACACAGAAACATCCCAGGCATCCTAACTGGGACTCGATCTTCTAGCTGCGAAGCAACGGTGCTACCCACCGAGCCACCTTGCAGCCCCTTCACAATCCCGTGTCATGAGAAGTTTCCCTACATTGAAGATCCAGAATCATTACTTACGCGGATTAGTCAGTTTATTGTTTACTTTTTATTGCATGCCTACTACCTATTCTTTACTGCTCACTATAACAATGCTGAATTAGAAATGTTGGTGAAAATGGGGGATAATGGGAGGCTAGCTAGCCAACACTGTTGATTTTTTATGGCAAGTAAAGAACTTTCGCATTCTCAACTTGTAGCTACGGTTTTACAGACACTATTTGTATTTAAATCTTGAATCTTATTGTATACTTCTTGGTTTTGTGGCACTTATTTTGGTGCTGTAATGTTCATCTTTTTTGACAGAATCAATCACCTCGCTGCAAACAGCGTGACTCACTGGATGTGTTTAAGTCTGCCTTTAATCTCTATGTGCTACTGTTTTCAAAATGCCCTTCATCACTGTTAGCAACAACAACAACAACAACAACAACAACAACAGTAACCTCTAGACAGCTACCTAGATGCTGAAATCTCAAGTTTAATGACAGTACTCACTTTCCTGCATGCAAATGTTTCACCAAAACAATTCCCTTGTCACTATTTGGAGTGAACACTGTTGGCGCATCCTGTTCTTAGCCCCGCCCAAGATGGTTGTGATTGGTGTGAAGGAATACAAACACAGAAGAGCTTTTTTCCTTCTATAGCAGAATAATGATGAGGTGCAGCCAGACCATTCTACAAAGCCCTGCGTCAGTGCAAGAGAGAAACCTGGCTGCAAGACAATTTGTGGTGTAAAGTAATTTACAAATTCGTTCAAGTCTTACTGTTTACATGTGTAAGACGAAATGTGTCATTTGTACTTGATACTGTGGTTAACTTCCACATTAGTTGCTCTGCAAGTAGCAAAGACACCATAATGCTTAAATGTGAATAAACTGTTAAACGCTAACCTGTAGATGGTATAATCCTTGGTGGTTAGCATCGTTGCCTCGCACCTAGAAGATCCCCGGTTCGCGTCCCGCTGAGGACTTCTGGGATCTTTCTGTGTGGAGTTTGTATGTTCTCCCTGTGCAACGTGGGCTCTCTGGGTTCTCCAGCTTCCTCCCACAGTCCAAAAACATGTTGAGGTTAATTGGTGATTCTAAATTGTCTGAAGGTGTGAATGTGAGTGTGCTTGGTTGTCTGTCTCTAAGTCTAGCCCTGTGATAGACTGGTGACCTGTCCAGGGTCGGCTGGGATAGACTCCAGCTTTGCCTTTAAATAATAACCAACAAGCCTGGGTAAAGCTGAAGCGTAATATTTCCATGGCCACTTTGATGTTGTCCTACCTGTGACTGATACTGGCAACAACTATTTAGAAAAACACCTTCAATATTTTTAAGTGTCAAGAACTTGCTTTCATATCCATGGACATGAATGAGGTTGAAGCTCCAGTCACACACAGACACGCACACACACATAGTGCCCTTTTAGACTCGATGGGGGGGATGTTGAACATGTCATGGAAATGTGATGGAAATATGGGATGGCTCAGTATGTCCGGAGGGTGGAAATTTGGACTCCATCTACTAAGCAACCAATGAATATAACCATCCAGCACATTCTAAATTGGCTGCAGTTTGTGAATAATGTCTCACGTGGTTCACAATGTGAGAAATTAGCCACAGCTATTGTTTCAGCTATAGAACATAGTCACATTCCTTAATGACTTGCCATCTCTCCTATGCAACTCCACAGCGTATTTGACAAGATCAGGTAGCAATCTATTAATACAGAGCAACCATTCAGCTATGCATCTGCCAACATAGCATTTGTTCCCAGAGAATACCGACTTGTAGCTGTGACAATAAGTAGACCCTCACTACTCTCTGCCTAAGAGCATTGAATACTGGCATGTCTATTTCTGTTTTCCCCCTAAAGACCTCCACCTTCTTTGAATTGTCGCTGCTGTTAGAGACAGTCAAGGCTGTTTGTTTGGGAGTTAACCACTATGACTGTAGGATCAGGATTACCCAACACTATTTGTGAGTGAGAGGCCTCACATGGCTAGAGACAGGGATTGACTGTCAGAAGTGTGACAGAAAGGACATTTGTCCTGGGGACATTGTCGTCAGGCCACATCCCTGTCATTTACAATTGGCTTTTTATAGTCCCTGAAGCTGATGGCAACTTGCTGAAACAATCTTTTGAAATGAGTCATTGGCTAGCAAAGGCCAAGTCGTAAATGGAAAAGGGCCATCCTATTATGAACAGGAATACACTGTCAGCTGGTTACAAATTATAAGGACTCATCCTCTGGGCATCATGAATCTAAATTTGACATTATTACAACTTTCTTATCATATATGTGATGTAAAATGTAAAGCAACAGTAACACCACATTTAAAAAACTGTTTTAATTTTGACTTTATCAAAAGGGCTGTAATGGGATATACTGTAACTGTATTTAAAGAGTGCAGAAACAGAAGTTTAGCATTTTTCCTTGGTTTCTCCACAAAGTATTTGAGATGCTGCAGTTCAATCTTTGCTTTCGGCCCAACTTTGCAAACAAGATTGCTAGTTACTGCTTCTTCAGAGATGACATCTGAACAGAAGTTTCAACCGTAACTTATATCAATATGTTGCTTCATCATCGGTGTCTGCTGTGACTTGCTCAGTGACTAGCCTGAGGTCAAGAAAATATGATAAGCTAAATGATCCCATTTAGGTCAACTGGCCTTGTGTATGTTGTGACTTTACCATTGTTAAACACGCTTATGTGAGTTTACTGTTCTTACAGTTGCAGCTGTTTACATTCCACCAAATGACAATGCCAGCATAGGTCTAGATTACCTGCACAGCGCTATAGCCTCATAGCAGCAGAGCACATATCCAGAGGCAGCTCGTATCATAGTTGAGGATTTTAACCATGCAGATTTAAAGACAGTTCTCCCCAAATTTTAGCAATGCATCAGTTGTTCCACAACTGGAAAAAACACTGGACAAAGCTTATTCTAATGTCAATGAAGGCTTTAAATCAACACCACTTCCACACTTAGGCCAGTCAGATCACTAGTCCAAACTCTTAACCCCAGCACACACACCCCTCAGAAGAAAAGCTCAACCCACCATAAGAAGTGTAAAAACATGGCCTGAAGGAGCTTCCTCTCAGCTGAAGGACTGCTTTGACTAACTTGGACATTTTTGAGAATTAGGACTTGGAGGAGTACACATTAACGACTACATACAGAACTGCCAACAATTACATCCGGGTATGCCCCAACCCTGGATGACAAAGAAGTTAAATCTCTTCTCAAGGACCACAACACCGCCTTCAGGTCTGGTAACAGGGCATCAGGGATGCTAATGCAAGGAAGACTGAGGGGCACTTCAACAACTACAACCTCCGGTGGATGTAGCAGGGCATTTAAAACATCACCATCTGTAAGAGTAGCAACCTCACTTCTAACAGTGGCGCCTCACTGGAAGAAAAGGGGAAAATAGGGGAGGTCACTTGTGACTGTGGTGCATATGTCTTTCATATAGTATTTTTGTCCTTTAAGTAGTACGAACAACTGTATGAACTTTTTAATTTCTAAGTTTAATTTAATTTAATTTAATGTAACTTTCTCCCACATCACTGAGCTAACAGCCTGTGTTGTAAGTATGATATTAATTACATTAATGGCACGGTGGATTAGGGGTTAGCACCGTCACCCTGAGTCAGCTGGGATAGACTCCAGCCCCCCCACCACCCTAGTGAGGATTAAGCGGTGTATAGATAATGGATGGATGGATATTTCATTAATGGGTTCCTATGAAGCTTTCAAATTTTGTAGTGCACTGGGTGAACCAAGTCTTTCCATCTGAATTTTATTTGCTATCTGCTTTGGCAGGGGAGTCCATAAAGTGGTCTGTGAATATTCAAGCACCAAACATGTTACAATGACAGCCTTGGCACTCCAGTTCCAATAGGAACTTACTTTACCAAATGAGTGGACAGATTTTGTTCATGCTGTGTACATTAGTAAGAACTTCCTTTTTGTTTTTAACCTTGATTGGTAGTTTTTTTTAATAAAATGCCCCCAGGGCATCTACCATGGCCTTCTAATAAATTCCCGTGTTTGGAAATGATACTGCATTACATAGATTGTTACTTTAAAAAGCAAACAAAAAAAAAGGATAGTAAATCACTGTAGTGCAGCATCAATCTCGCTGTAATATTTAAAAGGTCGGTTCCTTACTATGTTAAGGTATTGAATTGAATTAATATTGCAGAATATGGTACTGAATTGCAATAGCACTGTATTGCTGTATCCAGTTAAAGTTATTTTCAGTTTTTATATGTAGATGTATATACTTGTATTTTATAGGAGATTGGGCTTGCCATTGTTGAAGCATTGAATGGTATGCCTAAAATTAGTTAATTCCAGTTTATTCCAACTTTATTTATATAGCACCAACTCAGAACATATGCCATGTCATGGCACTTACAAGAGTAAGGTGAGGAGCATACAAAATTACAGAGAAACAAACAAATTCAAAGTTTCCTATGGATTCCTTTAAACAGCACTTGGCAACAAAAGGAAGAAACAACTTCCCTTTATCACCAAGTAACCTCCACCAACACCAGACTCAGGGAGTGCAGCCATCTGCCTTGATCAGTGGAGGTGAGGGTAAATGGGAGAGAGAGCAGGATAGCAGATAGACAACAGACAGACAATGCATAGCAACTAACCCATTGGAGGTCAATAAGGCCAGTGGGTCATCTGAGAACAACCCTAAATAAGTGCTTGCTTATTGCAGCATCTCATCGTGTGGTCAAATGACACAGAGTGCAGTATCTGCCATAAAGCTGTCCAGGTCAGCTGGAAGGTCAAACTCATATAAGACTGAAATCTACTTCGCTCCTGATTATTCCCATACTTGGTAGTAAAATATAATTTGACACTTACCCTTGGTGAAAGAAAAACACAAAAAGCTGTTTAGAATCTTTTTTGACCATATAAGGTGGTAATTGTAATGTAACGTGATCTATCAGTTACTTGACTTTGAAATTTACACAAAAAAAATGAGCCAAGGAAATACCAAACCTTTCCAGTAGTAGAATTTTCTTTTTTTTTTTCTTTTTCTTTTTTTTTTTTGCCACACACTCTTATAAAAGGAATGTTTTAAAACTTGTGATTTGACTTCAGCTTTCTGACGTGTTTTGTGTCTGTGTACTGTGTGTTTGGGCTGTAGCTGGAAGAGGAGCTGCTGGGTCTGCAGAAGAAGCTCAAAGGAGTGGAAGATGAGCTGGACAAATACTCTGAGTCCCTGAAGGATGCCCAGGAAAAGCTTGAGCAGGCAGAAAAGAAGGCAACGGATGTAAGTGAAGGAAGCGGATAATATTACCTTTTTCACATAGTGTCGAACTGTTAACTTTCAAACATTGCTGAACAAGGGCATTGGGACTGGACAAGGTGCTACCACTGCAGAACAAAATAAATAATTAAAAAGGACACATGAGTCCAATTCAACTTTTGCTTAAAAAAAAAAAATATGCTAAGAAAATGAGTGAAAACCAAACATACAAGTTTGATGTAAAAATACTCAACCTTGTATTCTGCAAAGATACCTGAGTGTTGTGCTCTATTCCTACCTCGTATTCCTGCTGTAAATGTTCCTTCAGCAATCTAAATACTGACTAAGTCATAATTTACTTGGTCTGTATAATATTAGTGGAAAACACTACCCCTAGACTTTCACTCGAGGGCCAGTAATTGTGGACAGTTATGACTTCCATGCTGGTTTTCTTGAGTTATGAATCCTACCATTATTATTGTACCATTCATGACCAATTATAGAGCAAAATGTCTTGAGTGACGCAAGAGAGAATGAAGCACAGAAACAGTCCTGAAAGGAATTGGGCCTCCTGTGTGCAGTGTTACGGTGATGTTACCAAAGATGGAGAAGAGTTGGAGCATTGAAAGTATTTGTTTATGCTTCCACTGCTTACAGGAGTCTGCTAGTGTAGCTGGTGTTCACTCTAACATGAACATTTCTGCCTCGGGACTTCAAGTTCGATTCACAAACACATTTGTGCTGTGCATCCAGCAGGAGATATGATAGGAAAACCTTTTATTGGACAAATCAGCTGCTATTCACAGTCAACAGTGTCTGTTGAATGATCTCTCTGTTAAATGGATGCATTATACAATGATCATCAGTTTAAAATAGTTTTTAAAAAAGTAGTTTTAAATACATTTTTATTGTCATACACCTTTTGTAGCTGAGGAGTTTTGTCACTGATATATTTATGAAGTTTTAAAAAATGTTAAGGCCTGAGATGTTTTGCTCCTAAGTCATGAAAAATTTAATATAGTCAGAGTTTACAGACGACGCTGGCTTTTACCATTCAATGTTACAGTTTATGTGGAACAAAGGTAGGTTCAAGTTACAAAGGAAGGTACAATGCACTGATCAAACTGCAGGGTACAGGTTAGTATATCTGTGTCTACATGCGTTACTGTCGTGGTTATGAGGCAAGTCCTGATTTTGGTCACATGATTTAAATATGATGTTTACATGGTGAAACACAAAAATGGGAGACTTCAAAAACCTGATTATATCTAGGATGCTCAAGTTCCTATAAGAGCGGCAACAGTTCATGGCAATGATACATACCAGTGTCCTGTAGTGAGAAAGAAGAAATTTACTGTGGCAGTATTAATAAACAGTATACCAAATACTACTGTACTGAAGTACCAGCTTCATCCGTGTATCCTTTATTTATATCTAGGGTGATGTGATATGCCATTTGTTCCAACTGATGCCACTGTCAATTAATATCTGGTGAGGTCAAATTATAGTGTATTCATATTCCTCCCTCATGTTCTTCTGCTTCTTCAAAGTTAATGCTAATATCAATAAAATAAGTAACTTTGTTCACAATACTTTTTGGGTTGGACATTTGTGATCCCAAATACAGTCGTCCTTAAATTTATTCATATTCAGTTTAATTTAATTTTTATTTCACTAAAATATAATTTAGCAAATTTTTATTTATTATTACTTTTTTTTATTTTTAGGTTTCTAGTTATTTGAGTGACTATTGTGAATTTTGCCTTTTCTTTAATGGAAGGGTATGAATACATTTGAGGACGACTGTAAGTAATTAAACAGTAGATGTCACATGATTATCTGTGATATTAACACTAACTTACAAAAATAAACGAAACAGTTAACTGCTGGAATCAACTGATGCTTCGTGTAATTTTAAAAATGAAGATATTAACACTATGACCGGAAGAACCGGAAGAATCTGTTGCCATGGAAACAGCGTGACATCCACAGAGTGTAGGGTGACACCAGGTAGAGTCTGTGGATGACACCGGGGACAAGGTGCTGCGTGAGTCCTCCGAGCATGGCGACTTTTACATCCATAGACGCCGTAAGAAGGAAGATCCAGACGCTGCAGCAGGCGGCGTTCGAGGCGGAGGACCGGGCCGGGCTGATGCAGGGGGAGGCGGACGAGGAGAGGAGGGCCAGAGAGACGGTAACACACCGAAGCTCCGTCCGAAGATCCGCTACTCCGGAGCCTGAGGGTGTTCAGGAATGAACCTCTAGATTCTCTAAGTGCCAATGAATATTGAAAGTAGCCATCTATTAGGCCTAGTAACTGTCTAATCGAAACTGAACGTAAAGGTAAATGCCATTCTGTGAAACACCTGTAACTGCTCCTCTGTTCAGGTCGCACCGACAAAAATGGGTTAATGTTTTTTTCACTTCACAAGTAGATGGATTAATTTAATTTGTCCACGTTTGGGTTGTTGCTTCAGAATTTGATTTCTGAACTTTTTTTTTTTTTTTAAAGATTCTAATTTTCTTGTGTCTTCTGCTCGTGGTTGGACTGAACCATTTGCACTCAGCAGCCACACTGACCATGCGATGTGTCGGCTAACTGTAGGCTAGGCATTAGTTAGCTGACATACACAGTACATTGTTGGTAAAGTTACTGTAGTAATGTTGTCTTCCTTCTCACCTGTTTATTTATTCATAGCCATTCATTCACTACCCTCTACTTGAGGATGTGTCGTCACACAGGTGGGTGAGGTGAGGCCGTCAAAAAGTAGCCTATTTAAAGGCTTCCTCGATTTAATCTGAACCACAGCAAAACAACAGTCATACAGTGACCTTTGAGTAATGTCTAGATGCCTTTCCAAACTGTCCCAGAATAACGTAGTTGATGCATTATTCCCAGGTTAAGTGAGCCAGGCTACGTGGGCAGTGACTGACGTACACCCCCCAGGTGCTAATGGTACAGTCCAGCCAACAAGCTCAAAATACAGAAATTGAAAAATAAAATATGTGGTCATTTTTCTTTTAACAAAACGTTTTAACAACATCTAATTCTAAAGCATCAATTCAAATGTGAACAATTTAAAAAAGTTAAATGAGAAGACTGTGAAGTCATCAGAAATGGATAATTAATGTTTGAAACCCATTTTTCATTTAATTCCTTTTAATGGTGTGAATTGAACAAAGCAATGCTACAGCTTTATTACATGACAGTGGTAACGGGACAAAATTAACTTTAATGTTGGTTTGAAGTTTATTATTGTAAAGTGTTCACCCAATCGGCAGAGCTCAGGTGCTTTGGAATGTATCACTAACATACATTATGACAAACAGGAACATCACAGACATAAAACGAAAAGAAAGAAACAAAAAATCTCTAAACTGCAAGGGTTTAGCTTCTTAAGTCTCCAAATGGGCGGCATGACTGATGACTGAATGATAACTAGACAAATGTGCCTTTGAACTTTGCAGATACTTTCACACTGGCTTAAAAGAATGATATTATTACTGCTTCTTTTTTGGTGTTATTTTTCTGCTCCTTTTTAAATTTTAAAGAAGGTGGACCCAAAGAGCTGCTTGCTTTTACTGGTGTTTTTCTTCCCTCTTTCTATCTGTCTTAATTTTGTTATTGCTGACATTTTCTGATGAGCCATGGAGGGCCAAATTAGAATGAATATAGTTATGCTTGTCATTTGAATACAGGATACAACCAATATTGTTGCATTGGTTATATTGTTCTAAGTAATATTTGATGTATTTACATGCACAAGTTGTCACATTGTCTGTCTGCTGTCTCCTCTATAGGTCAGATCTGATTATCATCATCATTATGTCAATATTGGGACTTGTTTGTTTGTCTCTACAGGCTGAGGCAGAAGTGGCATCTCTGAACAGGCGTATCCAGCTGGTGGAGGAGGAGTTGGACCGAGCTCAGGAGAGACTGGCTACCGCTCTACAGAAACTGGAGGAGGCTGAGAAAGCTGCAGATGAGAGCGAGAGGTGAAGAGCTTTATGTTTGGATGGATCCTCTTAATGCAGTTTATGTTTACATTTAAGCAATTCAAAGCCCATGATTTTGGTTTTTCAGTGTTCACTTCTAATTTGTCATGGTTGGCTAATGTCATTTTGTACGCTTTTATCTAAAGCGACGTACATCTAAGAGTAAATACAACACAAGCAAGGACCTAGTCAGAAGAAAACAACCTGGATAGGTGCCATAAAATAAGTTTAAGTGTGATAGGACCTTGGTGTCTACAGGTAGTGCGAAAGGTAATAGGTCTCTGCAGATCAAACAAAGTTTGGTAACTTGTTCCACCACCAGGGAACCACAGAGGAGAAGAGTCTAGCTATCGACCTCAGCCCTGTTGTGGTGGTTGTATCAAGCGGCTTTTGTTGGTCGAGCGTAGTGAGCGGGAGGGACTGTAGACCCGAATGAGAGAGTTCAGGTAGGAGGGAGCTGTTCTCATTGTAGTTTTGTGGGCAAGTTTCAGAGTTTTGGATTTGATGCGGGCAGCAACTGGAAGCCAGTGAAGCGATCTGAATAGCAGGGTGACATGTGCTGTTTTTGGCTGGTTGAAAACCAGACATGCTGCTGCATTCTGGATCATCTGCAGAGGTTTGACCGTGGATGCGGGGAGGCCTGCCAGTAAGGAGTTGCAGTAGTTGATACGTGATATTACAAGAGCCTGTACCAGGAATTGTGCTGCTTGTTCAGACAGAAAGGGTCTGATCTTCCTGATGTTTTACAAGGCAACCTTTATTGCAATCTAAGATAGATAGGCAATGTTGATTATTGCAAATAACAATTATCTGAACATCTGTAAAGCTGAGTGATACATGATAGTATGCTCTACATCAACAGTCATGAAATCTGTTCTGTTATTTTTTTATTACTACACAATTAAATTACTTGATCAGAACGAGCTGTGTGATAAAATATGACTCATGATTCAAAAAGATTTGTCCTAAAGTTCCAATAATGCAACCTTTTTTTCCCAAAGTTTGCACTTCTAATTTGCAATGCAGTTTTTAATTTTACATCTGTCGTCTCCAACTCCAAGCTTATATTCTAACACATGATGTAGCTCCTTCACAGCAATTTGCTGTAGGTAGATGTTACAGTTAGCCCCAGAGCAAAAATAATAAATTGAATCACACATATTTGGTTGACTGCTTATCGCTGTCCCTCTTGTCATTTAGAGGAATGAAGGTTATAGAGAACAGAGCAACAAAAGATGAAGAAAAAATGGAGATCCAGGAGATGCAACTGAAGGAAGCCAAACACATCGCTGAGGAGGCTGATCGAAAATATGAAGAGGTGAGGGATCACTGCTTTTCATCGTTATTATGGGACTTACTGACAGTGGAATGACAATGCATTATCAAGCACACATCAAATGTTTTAAAACTTATTTAGAAGAAATTAAAATTAAAACAAATTAATTATATCTGTAAATGTATTGTGATAGCTCTGACCAACTTGTTACTTTAGAAATTTGAGGGTTTCCTGTAAAACAATGAATTTGTCTTTTAACTGAATATAGTACATGTAGTACAGTATGTCGAATGCAGAATAAGACAAGGCAGTTGTTGTGTTGTATTAGCTTGGATGAGTCAGGTGAGTGTGTGCTGAATGTCTGCAGGTTGCACGTAAACTGGTGATCCTTGAGGGTGATCTGGAGCGCTCAGAGGAGCGAGCCGAGGTGGCTGAGGCGTAAGTCAATACCTCTTGCACCAAAATTCACACTGACATAAGAGCCACTGTACATTATTCATGTCGTCATTGTAGAGATCAAGTGGTCACAACTATGACAACATGAGATCATACACCTTCACTTGTCATTGATGAGTTTCATACTTTGCTGAGATACGGTTTGTCCCCTTGTGTTTATATTGATCATAGTGAGAAAACTCAATAGTGAGAGAAGTGTTGCATGTAAATGTTAGAATGATTCTCTTTTCATCTGCAACTACTAATGGCTGTTTAATGTACTGATTCTGTGTTCATTCTTTTTTGTGATATAAAAAACAAAATCCTGACAAAATCAGTGTAGTATCTTGATGCTACTTTGCTTGAACAATCTTCTCCGTCACCCACGGCGACAAGACTAGAGCTACCACCTATGTCCAACAGGTGGCAGTAAAGTAATACATTTCCCTGCAATCCTAATGCATTACAACCAGTAGATTCCAACCCCTACAGAAGCTGGAGGCTATGTTTGGTGTTTTTTCTTTGTAAATAAACTAAATTATTAATCATTTGTTAAACCTTCTGGTTAATATTTAGTGAATTATTTATCAGACAATTTTAACACTAATGCAAGTTGTTCTTGCATGAGTCTGGCATCATGTAAGCATGTTTGAATAATCACAAGCTGCAAGACATAACAACTGCACTAATCACATAGAGACCTGGATGTGTGTTTTTGTGTCCTTCTGTGTTTTTGAATGCATGAATGCACAACCACCGCGTGGACTGTTTTATGGCTGCCCTGGCCACTATCTCCCCTCACCTCCAACCACCTGGACTAACCCCTGCAGGCGAGTGAGGGAGCTGGGGGAGGAGTTCAAACTAATGGATCAGAATTTGAAGTCCATGATGTGTGGCGAGGAAGAGGTACTTACTGTGCGAACTCCTCCCAAGTCTAATTGTAACTTACTGCCTTTGCTACTCTGACCTGCAACCTCTCAGCTTCTCTATATTTTCTGTCTAACCTGTATTTACCCCCCTAGAATATGAACTTTTTTTGCATGTCAGCCTTAGTTCCTACTACAATAGGGGTCTCCAGGACAGCTATTTGCCTTGATGACACACACATACTCCTAGATGTGTCCTTCAAAAAGTGTCAGGGTTTAAGTTCTTTTACTGTCCTACCTTTCCAGTCACTGCTTTTTCTTCTTTTGCTTTTCCTCTTTCCAACATTGCTCAGTAAATCAGGTGACCTTGAGGAAGAGTTGAAAAATGTCACCAACAACTTGAAGTCACTGGAAGCCCAGTCTGACAAGGTACAGTAGGAGTTGAGGAGCATTTTAGCTCAAGAGTGACCAGCCAGACTGTACATATTGTATGCTGTCTGTATTGATGTATGGACTGTAATCTGAAATCCCGTGAACCCATGTCCATTCAACAAAACAGTCCTCATTATCCTGCTATGGAGTCATGAAAAACTGGAATGGAACTAACTTGAATTCCAGCTTTTGTTTCAAGTTCTCTAGCATTTGGCAAGATGTAGAGATGCTTTAAATGGTGTTACACCATGTTAAAATGGTGCTAACATTTGATTTGTGCATAAACTAAAATTGAAAAGTTTTATTGACCAAAATGTAATCACAGCTGTCATCTTTGCTTGAATTTAAGATGTAGAATTGAATATCGGGCAATCTGTAAATATCTTTCTTAGTATGCAGTAGACAGTATTTTGTTTATCCATAGTGAACTTAAAGCTGATAGCAGTAGATTAGAAAAAACTGGAAATACCTTAAAAATGCAGTTGAGTTGAGTTGTTAAGCAACCTTAGGATGGTAAGATGGTATCCTAATGACAAGGTTCAAATGCTTTACAGTTGTCTTGCTTGCATTACTCAAACAAGATTCAAATAATCTTAATTAATACAGTCTTTTTTAAAATAACTTTTATGCTTGGATTTCAGTACTCACAAAAGGAGGACAAATATGAAGAGGAAATTAAAGTTCTTACTGACAAACTGAAGGAGGTGAGGTTTTTCACATCTTTACCATGTCACTGTTTCTGTTGCTTACTAATGCTGACGGTGTTACACATGCCAGACTTTGTACTGACACTTGTTTTGCTGTGGTTTGTGTTCCAGGCAGAGACCCGTGCAGAATTTGCAGAGAGGTCTGTGGCAAAGCTGGAGAAGACTATTGACGATTTGGAAGGTATTCAACACTCACCTTTCATCTCTTACTGTGCTTCCACTGGCATGTGTGCTCACTGTCCTTTGATGAACAGTGTTAAAGTAACAAACAGCTTCACTAATCCCAGTTCGAGCATTGGAACTGACTGTGCATTGTAGTTTTGAATGATAAAGCCAATGATAACTGGATGGACCACATCAGCTCTAACTTAATTACTGGTCCTTCAACTG
>NW_007578307.1:0-5432 GCF_000690725.1 Stegastes partitus
CCGATACCGTAATTTCGTCCAGTATCGCCCGATACCGATACCCAGTATCGGATCGGCACATCTCTAATAGATATCCATGTTTTCGAGAGGAATTAGAGAAATTAGAATGATTTTGCTGATCTTGACTCCTCCAGCGCTACCACGAGGTTGCGTTTTTAAGTCAAATGTCTGAGCAACTATTGGATGGACTGCCATAAATCTAAATGTAAACGTGTTTCTTTTGGTCTGGACCTCCAAAGACAATGCATCGGCCTTATCTGAAGGTGGTGTTTAAATGTTAATTAGCAGCAGCTCATTAGCCTGCTGATGTCAGCGTCACGGGAGAACAGCCAGTGATTGGTTGTTAATAGTTAGCAATAAATTACAATGTGTGATGTGATAAAAATGTAGGTTTTAATGGCAGATTTATGCATTTCTGTTGTTTATTTCATGTCTATGAGTCGACTCGATCACCCTCAAATTGTTCCATCAGTACAACTACTAAATCAAAGCTACGCATCGAGCATCCAGGTGGACCACATGTCAAACTGGTCTGACAGCTCAGAGACTTTCTCTATAACAACTCTGTTTTACCTAAATTCAACCAGACGTCTATAAAAAGCTTTTATATTAAAGTAAAAAATGTCCTGTTCTGTGCCGTAGCTGTCGTCTGTTCTCACACGGCGCTGATTCGGCCTTTACCAACCTGAGAGAGGACCAGTGTTCAGATTATTGAGGTCAGATTACAGTTCTTTCCAGACATCTGTCTCTGTCCCTCTGCAGCCCTCCCTCTCAGCTCCGCTAAGCCTGACGGGCTTCGGCCCACTTACTGGATATGGGCCTCCTGTCGTGTCAGCGCTACTGCTTTGTTGGGGGCCGACTAAATTAAATTAGACTAATGAAGAGACTTTTTGGGTTGTATCTGAGAGAAGAACTGCTTTTCCATCAAACCTAACTCGACGTAACTCTCGACTTGAATGTGAAATGTTGAGGATTCGTGGGCTTTGGAGCGGACCTGACAATGTGTTCCAGACAAAGTGGACCACTGCTATTAATACACCTATCCTGTGTCTCACATGTCATTTGGTGTCTTAAGTGTTACGTCAAGCGAGATTAGGCTAATAGGCTTTCTTGCACGCAGCCCATGAGCATGTCCTGCCCTCGCAGGCCTGTTTCACATGCTGGTCCAGGAACATGGACGCTTTTTGTGTCGCGTTACGTATCGCTTTGGTGTTTTATCTCATCACCCCTGGATCATCAGCTTGTCCGGTCGGTTGCTCCTGCACAGATGATAACCTGGGGAGGTAAGAAACCGCTAAAACTCTCAAAACTGTCGGGTTCTATGTTTGTTATGACCCAGTTCTGAACAACCAAAGTGTTGCTTTAGATGTAAGCAACTAGCTAGCATAGTCTGAAGCCTACAGATGATATCTGTCCGTAATGCTGCACATGCTATTTGAGTATACTAGATAAAATTAGCTTTCTCTTGTCAAACTATTTGTTCAACTTCAGGTCTTTACTCTGTATGGAAACCTCCATGGGACAAATCCCAAAGGACATCCCGGATGATTTCACTAAAATCCGGATAGAAAACTGCCACCTGACCGAGCTACCTCGAGGGTCTTTCTCTCAGATTCGTGCATTGGAGTTCCTCTGGCTGAACTTCAACGAGATCACCCTGATGAACATCAGAAGCCTGGAGGGGCTCGCTAACCTGACTGAGCTGAGGCTACAAGGGAACAAGCTGACTTCGGTGCCGTGGACCGCATTTCAGAACACGCCAAAACTCAAGATTTTGGACCTGAAGCACAATCGGCTGGATGTGCTACCTGAACATGCTCTTAGACACTTAACTGCACTGACCTACTTAGATTTATCCTTCAATCAGCTTAGTGTCATATCAAAAGAAGTCTTCATCAATTGGCCTCTTTACCAGACGGCAGAGAAGGCGTGGGGCAAAGAGGGGCTGGTGTCCAATGTGGTGCTGGCGCTGCACGACAACCCCTGGCTGTGCGACTGCCGCCTCAAAGGCTTCGTTGAATTCATCAGAGGGGTCAGCCCTCCTATCATCCTCATGAACTCCTATTTGACGTGCTCTGGCCCCGCCTCCAAAGCAGACAAGTTCTTCCACGAGGTCCAGCTGAAAACATGCATGAAGCCGGTGGCCTCTGCCCCAGAGACTAACATCACTTTACCTCTTGGAGCAAATGCAACACTCACATGCTTAGTCAAGGCCAGGCCCGGCCCGACTATTCACTGGATGTACAGTCTGAAGATTATAAGAGGATTTGCTGGTAAGATGTTTTTTTTTTTTATCACTATCATCCATTAAATTGTAGTGAACCTGCTGTCGGTGGCAGCGCTTACTGAGGCAGATCTTCAGCTCTGAGGCTGCTGTGTTTTATGAACACATACAGAAACAATATAAATACACCTGACATGTCTTTACCAGATATAAACAAGCCTATGATTTAAACGCAGCACTCTGATGCTCTGTTTTTTCTCGTTGCAGCCAAAGAGACTCAGGTAGACGAGGAGACTGTCACCTCTCAGCTGGTGATCCCCTCCCTTCACCTGGCAGACCGAGGACTCTACACGTGCATGGCCAACAACTTCATTGGCAACTCCTCCGTCAGCATCGCGCTCAGCATCAGCTCCTCCAACTCCTCCGCTCCTCTGCCTCCACCCGTTCCCATGCTGTCGTCTGACGAGAACGCCTACATCGACATCCGTATCGCCAAGCAGACGGTCTACGGCATCACCCTGGAGTGGCACGCGGCGACGGACAACCCTGCAGAGACCTGGTTCACCATCCACTTTGGCAAGTACGATTCGCCCAAGAAGGAGATGATCTACATCGGCCCCGGCATCAACAGCTACTCAGTCACCGATCTGCTGCCCGTCACCAAATACGAGGTGTGCGTGACCCTAAAGAATCACCCGCCGAGGGAAGGCCAGTGCATCGTGTTCGTGACCGGAAGTGACATCAGCGAGATGGAGCAAAGAGAGAGGCTCATCCACATCGTAGTCATCGTGTTGGCCATGGTGCTGGCAGTACCGGCCGGCATGTACGCCTGCACCACGGAGGCCCGGTTCAGCTGTGTGGAGCGCTGCGTGGATCTGTGGAGGAAGCGACGGATGCAGGGGGAGAACCTGCAGGGGACGGACAGGCAGGGAACCTTCGACAGTCTGCAGGCGGCCAGCGACGAGGGCCTGTGCAAGGACTCGGAGGAAAAGCCAAAGAAGAGGCGGAAGTCTGAGGACAAGTGCAAAGGAGGAAGTGCAGCTCACCTGTACTAGAACCAAACTGTACATTCATGTGTATGTGTAAATAACGACAGCTTGTAGTGCAGCTCCGGTTGGTGCCTGTCGTGTATCAGTCACAGAGCTGAGCGTCCAGTTTCCTGAAAAGTAAAGACCAAAGATCTTCAAAAAAGGCAAAAGGGTCATTTAACAAAACTGACTGGGTTGAAGCAATTATTTCCAGAATCCAGAGACTTCTGAGCTTTTGTGAAAAAAAACCCCCAAAAAACATTGAAATGATCAAAAACATTTTTAACTTTCTTCTTAAGAAGCCAGAAAAAAAATCTATATATATATTATGTGTTATTTTGTTTTAAAACACATATAAAATAATGAAAAATATTCTACTTTTTTTCTTTTTATAACGCCCATCCATCCATTATCTCTACACCTTAATCCTCACTAGGGTGGTGGGGGGCTGGAGCCTATCCCAGCTGACTCAGGGTGAAGGCAGGTTCACCTGGACAGGTAACCAGTCTATCACAGGGCTACACTTAGAGACAGACAACCAAGCACACTCACATTCACACCTACGGACAATTTACAATCACCAATTAACCTCAGCATGTTTCTGGACTGTGGGAGGAAGCCGGAGAACCCGGAGAGAACCCACGCTGCCCACGCTGCTAACCCAAACCCTGCGGCAAATATATGAAAGAAAATGAGGCAAACTTAATGTTATTCTATCCAGTCAGAAATATCTTCAGAACATTCACACGTTTTGTTAAATGATCCTTGAAGACTGTACGTCTGAAACTGGATGCTGTTTGCACTGATGCACGAGAGGCACAAACTGAGGCTCTGCTCAGTGTAAATATTGTGAATATTCAAAGCTCCAAATGAGATGCCTTTCCTCCTCGTTATAGGGAGAGTTTACTGTCTGTGTTATAACATGCATGTACAAAAAACAAGATACTTGAGTCACTTTTTTTCTTAATATTTTGATACTAAATGCAAACACATATAATAATAAAAGAAAGAGTAAAATCCGTGTATATGGTACCGTGTAACCCGACTCAATTATAATCGAGCAGCTTGTGTTTATGCTTCATTGTGATCCACTTTGTGTATTTTTTACTGTTTTCTTTGTACAGACTCCAGATTTGCTGTCTTGTCTTAAACTGGAATGAAATGTGTTTGGATGTGGATTAAAGGCGAGTCAAAGACGAATGCTGAGACATGATTTTTCAGCACAATCACTCAGAGGATTTGTTACATAAGCGGTGTTTTCCCGTGCATTTATACACACACTGGTAAGCAGATTAGAGTGATTTTCTATCTGAATCCTAGTCAGCGGGACATGATATTTCCATTTAATGACAGCTTGGAGCTCACAGTAAGTTGTTCGCTTGTGCAGAGAACAGATCGGACATTTTCACATGATGTTTACATCCAAACTGGAATCACTGCGTCGAGCAATTCGTTGTTTGATTTTCACCAGATAAATAAAAAGCTGTTGATTATTGTTAAATATAAGTATATAAAATAAATAAGTATAGAGATTATTTTCCACACTATGCATGTAATGCATTAAGCAGGGAGGGAGGAAAGAATCCGATATTTTACTGAAGTACAAATATTTTATGACAAGAACCAGCAGATTCTACAGATATATTAAAGTGCTGCAACTGCTGAGCTACTTTATATACAGGGAGGTGGTTTAAATGGTTTGGGAAGAGGAAGAAACTAGATTAAAGCACAGATCTGCTTCCAGTTTTTTGGATTATTTTACTTGTTTAAACATTGAACAGTTATTTGTATGAAGAGCACTGGGATAGTGTACCTCCATCAAATCACTTTCCTCATATTAACAAGTCATGTGGATCTACACCAACATTTAGTGTATTCTTCCTGTAGCCAGGCTGCACCTCTTCACCAAGATTCATTAGATTTCAGCTGGTTTCTGACAGACTAATAAACGGCACTGAGCACAAACTGCTCTCAGCTCTCACCTTGATGGAAGAACTAGACGCTGTTTTATTGTGAAAGGATCAAAAGCCCAACATGTTGGAAACCTTGGACTCCGTTAATGCGCTGGATTCATTTCAAATTGTTCAGTTGATTTATCTGGAAAGGGACAGTTTACATGAGTCATCATTCAAATGAACGTAAGTAAGACAAGTTAGCCAGAATGCTAATGTTCATTAGCA
>NW_007578307.1:6526-134039 GCF_000690725.1 Stegastes partitus
TGCTGTACACTTAAAATGGACCCATGTACATTTATATATAAAAGCATTTTTCTAGAGTTACCCACTGAAATAAAGAAGCTCATGTTACTGTGAAAACCTACAGTGGCACGTTGTAATCATTACAAAAGAGCAACCTGATGTAACACAGTAGAAATATCAACACACAGGTCCTTTAGCACTTCATCATGAACAGCCATGTTTGATTGTTTTTTCTCAACACGACTGTCATTTAGCTGCATGCTTCAGTGACCATACAGATTTTTATTTATTTATTTTTTATTTTATTTTAGGATTCACTGAGTAAAAATCCTATTTCTGGTGCTGAAAACATCACACGCTTTTCAGGAAGTTATGCAACTTATGTATAAACAGTAAGTCTCAGTAATCCTCCTCCTGGACAATTTATAGTGGTACCTCTGGCTGTTAAGATGACATAATCCTCCTCAAGATGGCAGTGTGGGGAATTATCCACACACTCCAGCTCTCTACCGAAACCAGGTCAGCCGAGGATGCAGCCCACTCGTCTAACATCTTGTCTTAAGACGTGAAAATCTGTAAACCTTCCGTTCACTCATGAATAATCTAAAGGTGGGCCCCCCACGCCCACCGGATCCTCACACGGAGCTCAGGTGAAGCTAAGAGCAGTCGAGCCTTAATCAAAGTGAGTTAATAATAACCTCCCTGGTTGCTCTCGATGATTTTCTGCTCCAGCTTCATTTTCAGCTCGGACACCAGAGCAGAGCTGATGTTTCCCTCCTTGCGGCGGCTCGGTTTGGCCTTTTTGGAGCCTTTGGAGGCCAGAGCGCCGGATATCGTGGGCACCGCCCGGGGCCTCTCGCTGGGCCTGGAGGTGGACGGGGGCGGAGGTGGCAGACAGGGAGGCGGCGGCTTCGGCCGGGGGCTGCTGGGGTCCCGCTGGGCGCCGCTCTCCGGGTCGCTGATGAGGAACTTATCCGCGGGGTTGCTGAATTTGACGCCGGGCACCTTCAGGGTCCAGGACGGCTGCTGGTCCCTGGGCCGCCGCTTAATGATGCGACGCGCCGGCATGATCCTGTTGGACTTTGAGTTGCGCATGTACATAGCGGTGGAGATCAAGACCGTCACTCCTACCAACACACTAATGACAACCGTGACCATGCCTAGAGCTTTCAAAGGATTGTCCCTACTTTTCATTAAAAAGGCCGCCATAGGCCCCTTGAGGGGAGTCTGTAAAAGAGCACAAATAGAATAGTTTGAATCCAAGCCCTGAGCGCAGCGTTCGGCCAAAGCATGCAAAGCGTGAGAGATGGATGCGCAAAGCACTGACAGAGGAGGCCCAGACAACATGCCTAGCAACGCTCCCACACTCAGTCCCACTACATGCAAAGCTAAGAGCTAACGCTAGTTGTTGGGAATGCGTCTGACAGTGCAGTGCATGAGCATTAACCAGAGGGGTGAGACCCAAACAGTGGGGTGCATGAAAATGGAGATTAAGTGAGCAAATGCAAGTTTAAATCCAAAAGGAAAAGGCTCCATCTCAGTCAGTCAACCAGAGTCATGGTGTAGATAAAAAAAGGTTTTACAGTTTGTGTCAGTAAAAAGTAGGTATATGAAAACTATGCTATTAGAAAAATATTGCATTTAATATATTTATTCCAATTAAAAAATAAAACTTTTTAAAATGCATCTTCATGGACGTCCTATGAATGCGCTGCGGTACTCTTTTACAGACAGTAAACATGTTTTAAACGGAGAACACTGAAGGCGTCGCTCGTGTCTCACTTGACTCTGCGGACCACTTTGATATAGTTACTCTCGGGGTTGATTCGGGACTTTTTCACGGCGTTACAGTACAGGATGGTGGAAATGCAGATCGTGAGCAAAACCAGGGACGACACAAAGCTGAAAAAAATTCCGAAAACAGTCAGCGGACGCTTGCTGAGGCCCATGAAGTACGAAATAATTCGGCCTTTGATCTGAAAAGCACGATACACAACACAGAAACAGAACCAAAAGAAAACCACTGAGTCATCATGGAGAGTGAAATGAAGCAATGAATGAATGAATGAATGAATGAAACATGGAAAAATATGGATTCATGTAGACGACTGGAAACTTTAAAGGATAATGCTGCTGCTCATTTATGTCCTGATTTAAAATCTTACCAGAAACCAAAACCATCAACAACCACATGTGAGTCTTATAATTCATTAGCAGCTGTCTTATAATCCATTAGCAGCTGTTTTATTGCTCCACTGTGGTTCAAAAATGATCAGAAATAAGTCAGTTAAATGCTTTTGATTTGTGCTGAGAGGAAAAACAGATAATTTTTACTGCAATGAAACAATCAGTGTTAAATTTGTGTTTCATTTTAGTGATTAATAAATATTTTACTGTATAGATCAGTCATAAAAAGTCAAACCTCACTTATTAAGACTGTAAAAATATTTTTGACAACTTCCTTGGATTAAAATCTGCTAATTAACAACATCTACAAATATACATGACATCAATTTAAACCTCTTTAACCTCTTAAGACCCGGCGTGGACATCACACTTTGGGTTATATTACCACAGTAGTTAATTTTTAAAATGTTTTAAATGTTTTATTATTTTTATTATTAATTTTTATTTTCATTTTTAATTTCTAATATATTTTTTATTTTATTTTAATTTTTTAAAATATTTTTTATTTTCATTTTTAATTGAAAAAAAACATTATTTTAATTTTTTAAATTTCTATATATTTTTTTATTTTCATTTTTATTTTTTTCTTATATTTTTTTATTTTACAATTTTTAATTTTTTTAAATATATTTTTATATATATGTTTTTTATTTTCTTTATATTTATTTTTTAAATTATTTTTTCTAGAAATAAAAAAATGCATATCAAACAAGAACTCGGGTCTAAAGAGGTTAATAATCTGGATCATGGCGGCAAACTTTTAGAGAGTGAGGAATCCACCATTATTTATTATGGGATGCTGGCTGCATTAGTGGAGTTGATGCTGGACAGAAACGCCTCCACCTGAATGCTAATGCTGCTCCATGTGTACATACAGGAAGTGTTTGCTGACACTGTCGTGGTTATCAGCCACAACAAGTAAAAATGCAGCTAATGCAGCTCTAATAGCTCAGGAGCAACAACACAGACATCACTCGTTAGCAGGATAAAGTCATTGTTGGTTCTGGTCCTCTGCATAAAGAACCTCCGGCCTTATCCTTTAAAGAAGATGAGCTCAGTGAAATGTGACTGCCTGAGACCAGGATGCTGGTGTAGCAGCTGCATGCCATCAGTCCCTATCGTCTGATGATAAACTGCTTACATCTACAGCTCAGGTTAGGAAGCAGTGCGAGCAGGCGGGCGGGCGGAGCGCCACTTACCGCCTCCGTGATGTCGATGTTGACCACGGCGGTTGTGCTGAAGGACGGGAAGCCTCGGTCCCTGGCCTGGACCACCAGGGACCACTTGCAGTCCTTCTGCTTGGTGATGTTCTGCACGATCTCCATGGACTTGATGTAGGGCTTCAGCTGGATCTCCCCGGTGTTGGCGTTGATGTCAAAGGCGTTGTCGGGGTCGGCCGTCATGATGGAGTACTCGATGACGTTGTTGGGAGACTCCGCGTCATCGTCCACCGCCTGTGACGAGCAGCAAAGTTTGAACAGTCGCACATTTTAATGATTCAATGATCTGAGAATTAATATTCATAAAAACCCAACTAATATGTTGAAGACCACAGGCGGTGATTGTGAAGTATGATGGTTTATACTTCACCAGTGAGTTAACTCGCTTTCTAATTTACACAAACAAGCCCAAAGAAAGCCGAGACAAGTGTAGAAGTTAGCCAAAGCTTCAACCAGATCCTCAAATTCAAGTGTCTAAATATTTTTGCAGTTCCATAGAGCTGACTACAAAATCTCTGAAACACTTGGAATGAAAGAAAACAACAAAGAAAATCTGAAACTTAAGAGGCCAGGATCAGAGAATAGTGAGAAATGTTCCACTGTTTTTAATTAAAATAACTTTTCTGTCGCTCAACTAATCATTTCGGTTTCTAAATATGAGTAATAAATGATTTAAAAATAAGTTTTCAGGCCAGTGGAGAACTGCTGCAGTGTGACGTACCTCCACTCTGACCGCCGTGCCAATAATCATGGTCTTCTCCAGGAGTTTGTCGTCGAACTCCGGCGAGTGGTCGTTCATGTCGAGGACGGTGACGAAGACCTCGGACAGACCGTACTTCCCCTCCGAGTCCTCGGCCTTGACGTAGAAGTTGTACTTGGACCGGACCTCGGCGTCCAGGCTGGTCCAGGGCTGGGTGGAGATGAGGCCTGACATCGGGTGGATGGCGAACCTGCGGTTTACATCACAGCAGCGCATGAGTCACGCTGGCAGACGTCCGTTCTGCCTCTAACAGCGGCATCCTGATTCGCACCACAAGTGATATTTACATCACTTCATGAGTCACGCTAATAGTCGGCTATAAAAAGCAGGTCCTCAGCCTCTGTCGGAGGGAAGATGTTGTAAAAATATTCTCGTGCCTCAGATGTTCAGCCAGCTGACTGAACAATACGCGTGAAACAAAGAAGTTGTGGCAGAAACGCGGTTTAAGCGGCGCTGCTTTGTGGTGATTTCTAAAGTGATTCAAAACTTGTGAGCTCTGAGGAGTAAAATATTTCTGCAGTTTCATTTCAGATGCTTTTATCCAAAGCGACGTACATCTGAGAGCAGATACAGCACCAGCAAGGTTCTAGTCAGAAGAAAACAATCTAGATAAGAGCCATAGGACAAGTTCAAGTGTGACAGGGTGTTGATGCCAACAGCAGGCTGTAGGGAGGTGACAGGATGTGTTTTTTCGTTTGTCTATTTGTTTGTCTGTTTGTTTCCAGTCTATCAAGTGCAGAGGTGTTCAGTGAAGAGCTGCTCTTTAGTCTTTTCTTAAAGGCTGAGAGGGAGTCAGCAGGTTGGACAGAGTTTGGGAACTCGTTCCACCATCAGGGAACCACAGAGGAGGAGAGTCCAGCTATGGACCTCGGCCCTGTTGTGGTGGTTGGATATGGAGGTTTTAGTTGGTCGAGCAGAGGGAGTGTAGACCTGGATGACAGAGTTCAGGTCGGAGGGAGCGGTTCTCGTGTGAATTTGATGTGGGCAGCAGCTGGAAGCCGAGAGTAAATACTAAAATATTTCATTTTATTTACCTGGGACTGAGTAAGCATCTACCTGGACAGATTTTTTTTACCCAATTGCCACCAGATTTAAGGAGAAAATAAACAACATGAGCCTGAAAACAGTCTTTAATTAGATTTTTGTTGTTGTTGTTTTTGCCATTTTTTCCTCCAAACCATCCAGAAAAGGCAACGCTCAGACAACTCTCTTTGGAATATTTTGCAATTTTAAACTAATTTGGTTCAGATCACACAACTGTTCTTCAAATCTGCAAATCTGGATCCACTTAACGTTTCATTATTTTCTCACTTCAGAGACCTTCTGTGTAGATTTTCTGATGTTCTTGCATTAAAATCAGACGACGTGGCGGCAGCACCACGCTGATTCGCCCCCTGCAGTGTGACCGACTGCTCCACTTCTCACTGATTGTGCTACTTTTCAAATCTGAAAACACCTTCAGAGTCACTACACAGACGTTAGAGCCGCACGAATACACGGAAACAAGAGCTTTTCACATATTTGAAGGAGTCTGCAGTATTTTTTTTTTGAGTCGAGCGGCGGCGGCTCTGCCAGCTTATTTAGCCATCTTTTTTGTCTTGTTTTCCACCGCGAAAATTCACAAGTTGCCTCGAAACTGATAACTTTCGCACAATTAACTCAGGTCGCCGCCTGCAGACGAGCATAAATTCTCACTTTTCCTTCGCTGCATGCTGCCTTGCTTTTCAAAGCTGCCGTTTCTGTGGCTCCAGCTGTCACATTGCATGTTAATTGGCTCTGCCTATGTGAGACGGGCCAGGCTGTCTATTTTTAACCCTCCAATCCAATTAGGAGATTAGCCAGCATCTTGCAGCCATTTTAGATGGAGCTGTTTGTGCAGCGCAGGGGCCAATCAAACTGGTTTCCTGCTTATCGCCTCCATCAAAGACACGTCGATGAACCGAGGCTGCTGTCCTGCTGACTTAGTTTAGCCAACAGCCCCTCTGAGCACTTGGGTCACACCTTAAACAGAACTATGGTGGTTAAATATCTGATCAGAATGAACCGAAACTGGCACGAGCGAAAGGTTTTTACTCACAAATCTGATCCTGATCCATAAATCGTGTACTTGACTTCACCCCAAGGCCCTGAATCTGGATCATTTGCCTGGATGGAAATAAAAACAAAAACAGGACTGAGATTATTTCCCCAATCCATCACAGCACATACAGTCTGAAAATATACAATTAATGAAGGAATATTTTTGTATTCACCTATCTGACAAATTCAATTTCATAAGATTACATTGCGAGCGGTTTAAAAACAACTCAGCAAAGATGGCGGCACGTGGTCCAGCGAGTCTTTTTTTATTTACTAGAGCTCATTATGGATAACCAGCTAGGGTCTTAAGCTCAGATGCAGTGGGCGGAGTCTCCTACGATGTGCACTGGGATGTAAGCATAGGTCAGCGTGATTAACCTTGGAGCAAAATTAAGCTTTTTACTTCACACTGTGTACATGCAGCATGTTGACTACGAGGCGACCAATGTGCCAATACTTCTATTAATAATCCCCCTCCATGAGGAATAGCACCGAGCATATGCCAGAATGTCACATGGAGATATTAAATGTCATAACCAGGAACAGCAAAACCAAAACAAGAGAGCAGTAAGCTTGTTTTTTTTTTGACTGGGACCAACCTGCTTTCATCTAATGAACTGCACCAGAGCAATATGCCCGTATTGGGGGATTGATGGATTATATAATCACTTTGGTCGGGTTAAGGCACAGTTTAATGGTGATTGACTCACCGTAACGGACACAACGCTGGAGCCTCCAGGAGAGTTCTCAGGGACCCTGGCGATGTAGTACTCGGACGTGAAGGCGGGGATGTTGTCGTTGGTGTCCAGCAGGTTGATCACGATGTCGGCCGTGGCGCTGAATCGCTCGGGGGTGTCGATCTCCACCGCCAGCAGCTGCAAACAGACGCACGCAAAGTGGTTCAAATTACTGCCGATTGATCCGTTTGTTCATTAACAGGCACGCTCACGGTTCGGCGAGGTGTCAGAATTTGCATTTCTGAAGTTTATGGTGTCGAGTCGATGTAGGAATTTATGGGGTGAGAAGAAAGAAAAACAGTCACAAATAATTTAATGATAGCGGAAAATGCTCTGTGTTCTTCAGTTTCCTTGAATTAGGCTTAAAAATACAAATTTGTGTGTTACAAATTCAACCAATTACATTACAAATGGACAGATATTTATCACTAAATCCAGTGTTTGCACCTGAGAGTGACGAGAATGTCACTGACTTAGAAATTAACTGGTTATACAACAAAATACTGAACAAACCGAACGTTCTCTGGCTGATATCGAAAGATTTAAAGTGAAGAAATCACCCAAAAAGTATAAACATGTCTGAACCAGGGGCTGCAAGGAGGCTCGGTGGTTAGCACCGTCGCCTTGCAGCGAGAAGGTCGCCGGTTTGCATCTCGGTGAGGACACCCGGGATCTTTCTGTGGAGATTTTGCATGTTCTCTCCGGGTTCTCCGGCTTCCTCCCACAGTCCACAAACATGTTGAGGTTAATTGGTGATTCTAAATTGTCTGTGAATGTGAGTGTGTCTCTAAGTGTAGCCCTGCGACCCGTCCAGGGTGTCGGCTGGGATAGACTCCAGCCCCCTGTGACCCGAGTGAGGATTGAGTATAGATGATGGATGTCTTCATCAGATCCATCCAAAAGGTGTATACCAGCATCATCACTTCCAGCAGCTCATATGAAGTCTGACCTTAAAAGAGAGGGTCGGCCCCTTCTCGTAGTCGATTCCAGTTGTGTCTTCCACAATGATGGTCACCTGCGCTTCATTCAGAACCGTCTGCGGAACCACCCGGAGCACTCGGCTCGGCCCCACCAGCCTCAGTTTGAATTTAGCGTTTGCACCCTAAAAAAAAACAGCAGCAGAATCCACCGATCACACAAAGTAAATACGGGTAAAGCTGCCTGACGTGGAAGGTTGAGAAGACTTAAAATGACTTAAAACTCTGGCAGGTGATGCGTCATCGAGGCAGGACGGAGAGAATAAACATGATGCCACGATGAGTAACGTCTCTACCTTGTGTTACTGAACAGATCTGCTGGACATATTTAAACAGCGCTGCGTAGCTGCTTGTACTTTCAGATATTTATGCAACGCCACACCCCGAGGCATTAATCGAACTGTCAGCAGAGGAACAAACTCAAAGTGAAAAACAATCACACATTTCTCCAAAAACACTAGATTCTGACACCATCACTAACAAGTAACACCAATCTTCTGCACTCTGCTCCAAACCCTGAGGGATGGCTCCAAGGATCGGTGAGATGATCGACATCAGGGAAACAAACGTACCTGATCAGAGTCATTGACGGTGATCTTGAAGCCTCGGAGGATCTCCCCGGCGGGCGGATGCTCGTACATGGTGACCTCAAACTTGCTCTGGGGTCCGTTCTCTCCATAAAAAGTCGGAGGATGGTTGTTGAGATCCACCACCCGGACCGTCACCGTGGTAACATCGTAGTCCAGCAGCTCGTTGTTCGGTCCCACCTCGGACGCCTGGTTTTAACAGTTACATTCATTAACACCTTTTCTTGGCGACTAAAGGAAATGAAGCGAGTTCAAAGAGGAACATTACCATGACTTTAATTTCATAGAGTTCATTCCTCAGCAGTGAGGGGTAGGTTGTCAGCGTGATGCATCCACTGGTGCTATTTATGTCAAAGACACCATCACTCCCTGAAAAGCGATGACAGAGTGTTCGTGGATGTGTTGGCACCGTGATCTCGAAAACAGTCCTAACCAGACTACATGAGGTCATGCACCTTCTTTGTTCTTACCGTTCATAATGGAGTAATGTATGGGGTTGGGACTGCCTTGGTCACCATCTTTAGCGTACACTGTGAATATTTCAGATCCCTGGAAGAAATAAAAAGTAGATTTATGGTGCATTAAAGAAAAGCAATAATCAACTCCACTGCTGAAAACCAGGCAAAAACTTACTGGAACTGAGACTTCGTAGACGTAGCCGAAATACGGGGTTCCTACAAAGGATGGAGGCATGTCCTGGGCGTCCATAACGTTGATGGTTATGGTAGCCGTGGAGGTCATGACCTGATGCTTCCCCTTGTACTTCCCACCTCCATCCTGAGAGAACAAACAGGGAGGCAGAAGACAGAGTTTATAGAGTAGAATTAGCTCTGACTGAAGTTATCCCTCTTAACAATTAATATCGGCCATAACAAGTTGTTTTTTTAATTCCTTAATAATTTTCTGCTTTAATGGAAAAGTATTTTTCCCCTTTTTTTAAACATCTAAATGTAAAGAACAATGACTCACTGCTCAGATTTAAGGTTTTTAAGTGGCTAAGAGTTGCCACATGTCTCTCTTGAAATGGTTAAATGAGTTTGGTTTTGTTGAAAACAGTACCACAAAATAAAACTAATTAAATATGGGCTGCACATATTTTAATCAATTACAAAATGACGTGGCTCAGTACCAAGTTTAAATATTCGTCTATAACATTAGGAGGAGTGGAAGCTGTAATTTTAGAGAGAGAGAGGATTTTATCATAGATTCTCATTAACTGATGTGTTATTTACCATCATTAAAGAATCATGCATGAACAGGACTGAGGCCGAGCAAAACAAACTCTCCATCAGCCACCTACTCACAGCGACAGGACGACACTCACTTTGGGAGCAACACTTTCCCAGATTTTATTTAGAAGACCGCCAAAATAAACTTGTCAAAAGCAACGCTGTCTGTGAAAGACCGCTAGAGTTACTGATAAACTCCTGTCGTTTTTAGATTTTATAGAATTCCTCTCCTTAGATTTGAGTGTAATTTTGGTCTAGTGTCTGTGTTCACTCCAATGATGCAGTGTTGAAGCTGCTCAAAGCATTCGTGTGTGTTTCGAGCAACGTGGGAATAACGAGACAACCCCAAAGACAAAGGGGCGACAGGGCGGAGTTTCACCTTTGCAACTACGGTCACAAAATGTGTGGGTGTTGTTTCGTAGTCCAGCGTCTCTCCGGGCTTCACTCTGAGGATGCCGCTGTGTCCGTCGATGGTGAACTTGGGAAGCGGGGAGCTCTGATAACACAATAAGCCACAGTTAGCATCCAACGCTAGCAACAGCAGTGTTTTATGTTTCACCTGAATTCAGCAATCGAGCTAATTTCAAACGTGTTTCCAGTATCAGCATTAACCCTCAACCCGGCCCATTTTAGAACAGTCTTATCTCACAGTCGACACATGAGCATCAACAGCTCCTGTGCTGTCAGCTGTTGGCCCGGACCAAACCTAAGCCCCTATTAAGCCCTCAATGCCTTGCTCAAATGTAATTGAAATTTAATCCACTAAAGTAACACCATTTCCAGACTGCTCTCTGGTATGAGATTAATCTTTCCCTCCACACACTGCTCCATTACTCGAATGCTCTGTTGCTGCCTCCACATGGCAGCCCGACCTCTGCTCCCACCCCTGGGTGTTCGGGCCAGACTCGACCGGCTAACAGGGTCACTGTGTGGAAAATGTGGTGCAATCTTGTATTAAATAGGGGCTGTAATTTAAAAAGAAATGTGAAAAGAAATGCTTGTTTCAGCTTTGAAATTAGGGACATGAGAGCATAAAGTTCGTGGCAGACTTGAGATGTCTGAAGATGCATCTAAGCTCTGAATTCAACTTAAAGCTGTGCAAAGAGGCTAAAAAAGCTTGAACCATTTTAGCCTAGCTTACATTAAGGTCAGCTTTCTATGCACGTGTTGCTGCAGAAGCCGAGCTGCTACAGACAAACTAAAAGTATGAATGTTTCATGAAGTATTGGGTTTTTGGTGCATTATGAATGTAAATTGGATCCTCGTTTCACCACATCGTCAGAAAGTAACTCCGAAATAAACAACAAAATTCAAGCCTTCAGCGTGTTCCTGAAATCCAGCAGCACCCTTGGGCAGCCCCTATTTTTAATTTCTGATTTTCAGTTTCTCCAAGAAAGCGGTTTTAAAGTCGTCAGGGTCACAGCTGTGCATCGTCTGCATAACAATGAAGCTGCAGCGTTACCTGCAGATAGTATGAAACGCTGCCTCCTGAGCCCATGTCTTTGTCCACGGCTTGGACTCTGTAGATGCTGCTTCCTGGAGCCGTGTCCTGGTAGAAAGACACAGGATTCAACAGCGATAAAGCATGCTTTCATCTCAACTATTATCATTTATTTGGCTCATTTGTGGCACAGCAAGACCTCTATAAATGACGTTCTGTGTGTTTCTTTGCTGTGTTGTACCTCTGGAATATCAATGATGAAAGGCAGGTTTTGAAATTCGGGCGGCTCGTCATTGGCGTCGGTGATGAACACTCTCACCGTCTCGACAACCTCAAAGAGACAAGAAAACAGATTCTCAACTGCAAGTAACACTAAAAAAAACATGAATTTATTTCAAAAGTACATCCTGTTCCAGAAAGTTAACAACATGGTCAGAAAAAAAAATACTGCATATATTTAAATGCATTAGACTTGAAGCACGGTGACGGGTTGTTGCCACAGCAGCTCTTCAGTCGATATAATAACTGTTTTCACATATCGGTTTGGCTTTCTCTTACTATTTTTGTTTTATTTCACAATTAGACTGCAGTGTTGTAACATGACTGATGATTAATGCAGTGGATTAATCAGTATAAACACATAGTCAGTAATAACTTACTTTATTGCGTCCGTCCGTGATGCTGACGAGCACTGAGATTTCATCTTGTTTCTATAAAAAGAAGATTGTCACTGTGAGAGAAAGCGTTGGGTTTGTTTTTTTGCTGTTTGTTTTTATAACCAGACTCTCTCACCTCTCTGTCCAGCTCCTGGATCAGAGTCACGTTCCCTGACTTGGGATCCACCCTAAAATATTCTACGGAGCCCTTTTCAAAAGCCAGACCGTACCGCACCGGGTCCCCCTCTGGATCGGTGCCGTTCAGGATGTATATCTGCGTTCCTTTGAGAAAACAAGAGGCGCACAGAGAAACCGTGACATTTCTGTATTCATGAGAGAGCCTTTTGTCTCGTCTGGTTCTGTATTCGGCGTAAACGGCCCGTTTGGCAGCCGGGTCAGACGAGCCACCACCCATATTGTTTTCTTCCCGTAAGTCTTGATGTACGTCACAATCCAAAAGGTATTACAGTGATTAGCTGGAGCCTCAACGCCAGGCGTCATCTTTTCAACACACATGGCCGCATAAATATGACTATAAATGTAATTTCACTCTGAAATCCTCCCAAAGCGATCACTGGTAAAGTCAACATTCATTTACATGTGAGACTTACCGATGGGTGTGTCCTCAGAAATGCTGAACAAGGCCATGTTCCCGTTTGTGCTGCTGGGACCATTGTCATAAAAATACGGAGCATAGTCTGATTGCCCTGAATGATAAAACACACAAAGAAGTTATTAGAGCAGAAGAGAAGTCACAAAATAATGAGCTAACCTCTCAGAAATCTGCTCCATGTTGGGAATAAACCTTAAAAACATCTCATAAACCATGTGGACTTGTGTATGTGTTGGTCTATTTATTGAGAACTGTTGCACTCACTTGCTGTGAAGGGCAGGAGTCGACAGCAAGAAAAAGCAAAGGAGGTGAGTTATACATTTCCACTGAGTTAAAGTCCTACCATTAAAAATACACACTGAAACATAACAAACACTGAATGTAACGTTGCAGAAGCAGCATGAGCAGTCCACACACACTCAGATGCCCTCTGCGCGTTAGAGGATTAACCAGATCAGAGCGACAAGTCTTAACCACACACACAAAGACGACAAAAGAAAAACAAAGCTTACCCAAGGTGAAGTGAAGCAGGAGGAGGAAGAGCAAAGCATGCGTTTTCTTTTCTTTCTTCATCCTGGTGCGGAGCTAAGGCTTGGCTGGCTCATGTGGAAGGCTTGGCGGGAAAAGGGGGAAGAGCGAGCGAGCAGTCGAGTGTCGTGCCCTTCCTCGGAGGCGTCTCAGCGAGCTCAGGAGGAAGGAGGCTGGGACAGATTCTCAGGCACTAATCCAGTGACGCATCCCTTCCCTCCGCAGACATCTTCTCGCCACGCTGCTCCTCGCTCCGACTCCTCCTGAAGAGCTACACGTGGAGGGACGAGGAGAGTTTCAGGGATTCACACAATATGGTGCGATCATCACACCTCGGCACCACATGTGACAATTTACACAGGAGGCACTGCATCCACGACTGCTGTGAAATCCGACACTTAAAATAAAAGCGCTCGGCGATGCTCTCGGTATTAAATGCTGGGAAGACGTTTGTGATCGTCAAGCCGCACGTTTGTTTGTCTGCGTTCATTTGTTGGGACACCTGGCACATTTGGCTGCTGCTCCAAAAGGCCTCCAACCAAGTCATTAGTCACATGGAGGGAGACCCAGTGGCCTAAGCTCGCCTTGGACGCCCTCCTTGGCAGCTCGCTGACCGACAGCAAGCCTGAGCTGAACTTGTAGATCTCTGATGCACTTATGGCCAAGAGGCTTTCTTTGGTCTTTGCAGTTTACTTTCCCCCCCACAGGACATCTAGTGACCTGTCAATCACTACGCCTCAAGGCTCACGTTCCTACAGTTAACATCACCAGCCGTCTGATTTAACACTTGGGAGCCCTAATTTGCATTTTTATTTCATCCTACGTGATGCTACAGATGAAATTGTAAGACATCCTCCTGGTATGAATCAGCTGAAGCGGGTCAAAGCCAAAAACACATACACAGGACTCAGTCTGAGACAGGTGCAGCCCCAAAAAAATAAAAAATAAACAGCTGGTGTGATAAAAAGGAAATAAAATGTGACACTCACACCAGAGCAGAGTGTGACGTTCTCATCCCGCAACCTTGACGACAGGCCAGAGTCAGAAACGTCATACTTTTTTTATTTTTTAACATAATTCTCACTTTGGCGGAGGTAGTTTAGCACCTTGTTAAAGGGAAAAAAAAAGTCACGTGTGATGTGAGATCAACTGTAATGCCAGTGACGTGTGCTAACCGTGTTCACCTATTCAATGGGAGGTGTAGAGTGTGTGCTTCCTGTAATTGCAGATGTAAAAATAGACCTCGACACATTTAGAGCAGACGATTATATACGAAGGGAAGAACTACGGGAACAAGAAGCTGCTTGTTGTCAAGAAGATATCAGAAGAGCAGCAATATCAGAAAAATGTACCAATCTATCATATAAGCACAAACTAGGTCCATTTTAGAGTGTTGTAAAATATATTCTACTAAAGCTTATGAGCAATATTAGAGCTTGAAATGGAGCTAATTACTACTGAGTGCTTTGTTTATGATGCTGATCACTGAAGTTTTTTTCTGCATCTGCAAACATTAGCTGTCACATAAATGTGACGTAAAAAGCACAAATTCCTGCCTACCTTTTTTTATTACTATTATTATTATTTTGCATTAAGTAAATATAGAACTATGTAGAAATTAAGAAAAGTGCCTCTTAAATTATAGTTTTACAACGCTGACATACATCTGGAGAGCACGCAGCGATCATACTCCATGAAGCTACCGAGTTTGGTGTAACTTGTATGATTCTAAATCAGGAGAATGATAAACTCGCTTAAGCAACTTCAGCTGATTATTAAAGTTACTGAGAGACGTATTCAAACTAAATGCGTAGATAATTAGTCAAACTGAACCATGTGCATAGTTCACTGTGTCAGACGTTAACTGTTCAAACTTCTCAGCAATCAGACACTCAAACATTTCACCTGACGCCACCAACAACAAGAAAATAAAATCCATCCACAGTATTTAAACTGCATAACTTAAAGTTCAAATTGTGCAATAACACGTGTGTGTCATCCATCACTTGTCAAATACAGACGCAAGCAGGCTGAATATATTATTTCTATATAGATATCCAGACATTTATTAGACACAAACAACTTGTAAGGTAATTTCTCGCATCACAAATTCAATGATTTCTGTGATAATTTACACACGTGGACAAAATAGTTGGAACCCCTCAGTTAATGAAAGAAAAACAAACAACGGTCACAGAAATAACTTGAATCTGACAAAAGTAATAATAAATAAAAATTCTATGAAAATTAACCAATGAAAATCAGACATTGCTTTTGAAGGTTCAACAGAATTATTTAAAAAATTTAAACTCATGAAACAGGCCTGGAGTAAAATGATGGTCCCCCTAGAAAAGACTGAAAATAATGTGACCATAGGGACATGTTCAATCAAGGTGTGTCCTCTAATGAGCATCACAGGTGTCTACAGGCGTGTAATCAGTCAGTCGGCCTATTTATAGGGTTACAAGTCGTCACTGTGCTGTTTGGTGACGTGGTGTGGACCACACTGAACATGGACCAGAGGAAGCCGAGGAGAGAGTTGTCTCAGGAGATTAGAAAGAAAATGATAGAGCAGCATGTTAAAGGTAAAGCCTACAGTACTTCCTTGCACTCGTCAACATGTCTCATCATTTGTTTTTACCTCCAAACTTGTTCGTGTGAGATATTCCCTGTTGTTAAACATACACTATATATATAAATATACTGCATTATGTATTCCTATTTTACACCCTACTGCTTGAATATAAGTGTTTAGATTTTACTTATCTTTTTACTACATGTTTGATCTTATTTTTAATCCACTCTCATACAAATAATAGTCATGTGTTTGCCAATATAGCTGATAACCATAAAGAAAGCAAAAATAATAAACGCAAAAGACATCTTTTCTAATACAAATAATGTGTTTCTAAACAAATCTCTGACTTTCTGTTTACACAGATTTGAAGGTACTGTGGGCTGCAGTGGTAGAGCTCCAACAGAACCGCCTATTTTAAGCAGTAAAACCCTGGACCGTCACCAGCTATTGGTCATCAATCTGAAAATGACTGACAGAGGGCAACTTTTATCCCCCGTAATGGCAGATCTCGGCACGCTGAAGCTTTCGCCAACCTCATCCATTATTGCCCTCTTTATCCCTCCCATCTGCAGCACTTTTCGACACACAGCATATATGGATCATACGTGCCCCACGCGTGAACATGATCTAAGAGATTTAAAGCAGCGGCCGGCAGCTGCGCGCTCCACGTGTCCGTGCTCTAATGAAACACCTGCATATTTACAGATGTTAGCATCTGTTGCAAGTGCCCTGGTTTGAAGGTTTAATTTTAGAGGAGCGGCCAGATGGTGGACAAGAGGATTACTACGCTAAGCCTTTGTCATCTGCTGCTACACACTGACTGTTTATAGGGAAATACAAGGTGGACCCCCGCCGGTCCCTCAGCCTGCTCCCAACTGCTGACAAAATGCTCAAGTTTAGGAGTTCAGCAGCAGCAGCAGCAGTGTTTAAGACTCACAGCTATGAATGTGAGGAACCACTGTGGCTGTTTGAGTGTTTCGCAGGTCACAGGTGTTTTATTCATTCAACAGTTACCTGAAAGTTGATTATTTTTTTTAACAAGAAGACATTTTTAACTAACTGAACAGATGTAATTATGGTTGGAGGAATAGCCTGTGTGCCCGTGTGTTATTAGAAAAACATTTAAACAACATTTTTAGTTTAACTGTAGAAAACTCTTTTGGGACTCCTCAGTGTTCATCAGACAGCTTTGATAATAAACAGGCCATGATATGAATGATAGAAGGTTTTAACTGCACTGACCACAAAACCAAAACAGTATCCATCCATTATTTCTACACCTTAATCCTCACTAAGGGGGCTGGAGCCTATCCCAGCTGACTCAGGGTGAAGGCAGGTTCACCTGGACAGGTAACCAGTCTATCACAGGGCTACACTTAGAGACAGACAACCAAGCACACTCACATTCACACCTACGGACAATTTACAATCACCAATTAACCTCAGCATGTTTCTGGACTGTGGGAGGAAGCCGGAGAACCCGGAGAGAACCCACGCTGCACGGGGAGAACATGAAGACGCCACGCAGAAAGATAGCTAATTTTTAAGAAAAAAAATCTTAGAAAATGTTCTATTTCCTTTTTTTGTGAGTGTGTTTTTACAAGCCTTACCGGCCACAGGAGGTACGTTCAGCTTGTTCAGGTGTAACTAAGAATATTAACATTTCCTTCAACTCGTGTCCCGGTGACTCAGCTCGCACAACGACGGGACTCTGAAACTAAAGCACGCAAACAGGATTCACCTGCAAGTGTTTTACCTACACATGTGCTTTTCCCAGGAGTCCTGTTAATCCCGATGCTTCATTCTGCGATCACTGTTTAAAAAGGCAAAACTCACAACAGTCACTCAAATAACTAGAAACTGGAAAAAGTAATAATGAATAAAAATTTGCTAAATTATAATTTAGTGAAATGAGACGTTGCTTTTGAGTTGTGGTTGAAAAGAATAATTTTAAAAAACAAACAAAACCGTCCCAGAGAAATGAGAGGCCTTTGCTGATGAGCAGTGGTCCAGAATACCTGTCAACAGGTGCACAAGTCTGACTGAGTTACAGGAAACACCTGATGGCAGTGATTGGATCAGAGGGTTGTTCAGCTACATGTTAGTTCACGAGTCCCATCATGCTTGTTTTTTATTTCTGTTGAACCACAATTCAAAAGCAACGTCATGATGTTCATTACAATTTTATTTATTATTACTTTAGTCAGTTTCATCTTATTTCAGCTGTTTTGTTTTCCTTCTCTAATGAGAGGCTATGAACACATCTGAGGACGACTGCAGGTTACAAAAACTTTACACACCAACCTCACAAACTCATCACTTCTGACGTGTTTATTCGTTGATCCCGTTGTTGAAATTACTGCATTTTTCTCAGAAACATACGACCGTCTTAAACTTCTAACAGAAGTGCAGCATGAGTGAAATCTGGAGCGAAGAACATAGAGCATAGTCATTTATTGTGCTGTGAATGTGGAGCAGCTCGTAGTTGACATTGGTGGGATTTCTGTCATTTTCTCATTTCTTTTTTTTCTTGGAACTTTCATTGGTGAAAACAGAAACACCAGAAATAAATAGAAAACACAAAGAACAATACAAAGGACATGTGAGGCAGGCAAACATAATATCGACAGACAGGTTTAACTCATCTGTGACCCCGCAGGATTATTCAGATCAGAATCAACGTCAGAGCCTCTTCTCAGCGTGTCACCAACGTACAATTTGCTTTCCTGATTTGGACTGGCAACATTCCTCTTCGCACATCTGCAAAGCCTTGATGTTGAGCTACCAGTTACAAAAGCTTTGTCTCTAAACGATAACACCTGGTTGTATGCTGCTAGTAATAAAACGGCTTTGTTCAGCTCTGGGGAACATGAAGCCGAAGCCGGAGTCAGAACGCAGGCGTTTACTTCCTTCTGCCGCCGCCGCCGCCGCTCAGAATCATCACCAGCCTCATGAAGATGTTCAGCGTGTCCATGTAGATGCCCATACACCTGCAAGATCGTAGCTATACGTTATATACTGCAGTACATGTGATGAGATCCACAGACTGGTACGTGACCATGACAGTGCACTGCCATGCTTCCTGGGCTGACTTACGCGTTGATGGGGTCGTATTTCTGGACGCCGTACAGCGGGTGTGTCTCTGCTCTCTTGATGACCTTCTGTGTATCATAGAGGAGGAACATGCTGAACAGAACCAGACCTCCGTAGATGGCCACAGAGTACAGGCCCGCTCCGAACGCCGAGGTGGGCGGCAGGAACATCGATCCTAAAGGAGACAGAACATCGACTAAGCTGTGAAGTTGTGGATTCAAAGCAGCAGCACATCCACTGGCTGATTTATAAGATGTATAAATGAACCGACCTGTGGCTTCTCTAAAAACAAACTGAGGCCTTCAGCTGTTTGGCATAGTGCTTCATTTATGTAGAGAAACATGAAGATTTGAACCACAGGATTATGATCTGTGTTGTGTTGAGAAACTGTGCAACCACAGAACCGCTACTTGGTCACGACTGCTCACCCAAATATAAGATTATTTTTAATAGAACAGACGAGAGGACGTCCACATGAGTAGAAACTCAACTACAGTATTGAGATCATCATATGCGACCCATCGCATTGCACCCTGGGCTATTATGCGTAAACACATGACCACATGACGCAAATCACGGGACAGGATTGGCTGGCAGTGACACGTTGCTCACGAGTGCACAAGCGATTTCTGCAGCTTCTTTCTGGTGTCACCGCTCATGAACGCCGACGGTGTTCGACAGCGATATGGATAGAATATCGTCTGCTACCTACATGTAGAGAACAACTAAATGGGCCGATCTAAGTAATAAAGCCAATGTGTTAATTCAGGCTGTATCTGGGACATAGATGGGTCACATACAGCAAATTAAAGTTTGGGAAGAAATTCAAAGTGTTTGACAAACAGATTTAGGGTTGAGGAAGTCAAACGTCTCATTATATTTAAGTAGATGGCTATCCTGTACAAGTTAATCTGAATATGAGGCGTAATCATAATAAACACGAGGCTTCATACAACCTGACGTCTGTAAATAGCTGCAGAACATGCAAATGAATTCCTGCACAATGCAGACATTATGTTATTATGTGATGACACGGAAACTCATTTGCATAAGTCAATTCATCTTTTTGTGTGAAAACAAACACTCGGAGTGTGATTTACTCATGAGATTTGTTCCTTTAAGCCATTAATAGGACGTCACGTTTCTCTGCAGGGACACGATCACAGTAAAATCAGCCAACACCTGGCATGTCATTAATCGCTAGTCTCTAATTAAGGATTCAATGAAATAACCTATAATGTACACATCATGTCGTTTGACTAAGATGTTCTCACTTTTATCTTTCAAATGTCATACAATGCAAACAACAGACACTCTGTAATGTGGATGGAGGACTACCGTTTGCATGCACTCAATAATAAATCCATGAACAGAGCTGGCTATAAACATCAGCTAGTGCTCAGAAGCAGCTTTCTCCTTTATTCATTTTAATGAGTCGACTGACTGCGATACAAATTTGTAGAGAATGAGTAGCACCCACTAGCTTGTAGTGTTCACTGCTACCTGCTGTGCGACTAAGACAGAAATGGTATTCTACTAACCAATAGAAGAGGCGAACACCACTCCGAAGCCGACAGCCAACGGCCCGCCCATGTTGAGGAACTTCTCACTGGGGGCGCACATGGCCACAGTGGACAGACCTCCCACGATGCCCGCTGTGTACCAGGCTGCCCGCATCATCAGAGGCCCCCCCAGGAGAGTAAGGGGAGCGATGACAGCACCCATCACACCTGATCAACAAATCAAGCAAAAAGACAAATGAATATTCAAAATAAACATAAACAAAAAAAGAGTGCCATACATCTAAACGGTACCGTAGGGATACTGCGGGATTAAAAGACAACAGCAGGTGTCCTCCCTGAGCCTTTACTTGACTGCCCTCTCGTGTTCAATCGAAGCAATTACATTGCAGAAATAACGCTGAGAGCGGCACATAAGAGAAAAATGCGTTTCAACAACACAAACCTGCATGGAGCATCCAGGCCAGGTGTTTGGGGACTGGGCTGTGCTCATATGACACCGATCGGACCAGCATGCCGGCACCAATCATAGCTGCAAAAGTAGCTCCGATGGCCTGGGTTAGAACAAAAATAAACATTCATATAAATGAATCTGCCTGAAAATGATGATTTTAATTAAAAGTAAATGTTGCAGTGCAGTAAAGTCATTTAAAAAAAATTTATAAAAAACTGTCGCTCTTGGACCCATATGAGCTGCAAATCTCACCAGCCAGGATCCTCTCATCATCAGACCCATCAGCGCTGGGGTTCTGCTCACAGCCACAGCTGACAGAGCCGTCAGTCCAATGCTGCCTGCAAAGTACATGTAGGTGGAGTGGATCCTGTCCTTCACATACTGAGGCCAAAACCTGCACAGAGAGGGACCTGAGTATGACACTTATTACTGATCTGACTTTGAAGTAAAATAAAGAGCTGCAAGTTCAAAAAGCTGTTACATTGATTTCTCGATGGCGCCGACTTCATTGGACATGCCGAGTCCATAGTAGCACAGAGCTCCGAGGCCGATTGCTGCACCTCCGGCCAGAACCATCCTCCCCATGCTGTCAACTAGGGACAGAAAAAAAAAAACTCATTTTAGGCACATTTTTATTATCTTTTGTTTTCCATTGCACCATATCATTAATCTAATTTCTTGTAAAACACTTAAAGTCAACAGTGACTCTAATGACAAACATCACTTAGTTTACCATCACTAAATCCTGCAAACCATGTGAGCTCATTTATTTTTGTAAATCTACTGTCTGTCTAACAGGATGGACAGCATAAAACATACAGAATATGTAACAACTATAAATTAGTAATTTGAAGCACAGCATTTACTTTTGATGACCGTGTCCGTTGCTGGCTCAAAAGCTGCTTCTTTGAGCTGGTCTTTGGTCGTCTTCGCACGACGGAAACCAAATCTGGGCCTTGAGGAAAAACCCTGGTAAGAGAAGAAAACATCTTTACACTGAACAGTAAAATGCTGATTAAGAGCCAAGATGTCACACCCAGAGTTACCAAACAAAACAAACAAACCCAAACAAACCAGACCTTATATTTAGCCAGTGTTCACTGTCAAATTTACACACTGAAAAGTGAGTTTTAATCATTTTACATTTCAAGTCAGCAGCCATTTTCTGAGAAATTTGTAAACACAGGAAGTCAGATGCGATAAACAGACACATTACTAGTAACTAATTATGTGACTCATCAGTTACTAGCTAGTTTTTAGCCTTTAACCATGTTAACTGGTGCCAAAAATCTGTCATTAAAATACTGAGATAAACCACACTGAGCATCAGGTTAGGTTCTTTCATCCAGCCCATCTGAGTCATCAAACAATACCCTGCTTACACAATGACCTGGAAAGGAGGTATTTAGTTCGTTTCTAATCCGATTGAAGCCACTGATTCGCATCTTTATCCACCCTTCTTGCCCGAAAGATGCCGCATGATACCAAAAACAAATAAAATTACAATCAAATATATTTAGAACAGTATAAGCAACCTCAGTACCTTGGTACAAGTGGTAAAATAACTGCAGTTTCATGTGGGTGATACTGGTTTGTCATTAAAAAAAAATTTATGCAGCAATCAGAAAGCATTGAGAAATGTCAGAGAGACACATATGCCAGTCTGGAGGTGAAGCTGAAGGTACCTGCTGGGGCCTGAACAGGGGTGGACAGGCCTTCAGGGTGGGAGCTCTCAGGGCTGGAGAGCTCTGTGTCAGCACCGGACGGAGTCCGGCGAGAGGGAGAGTCCTCAGACATGCCAGCCTCGCCACCAACATGATGACAGTATTTTCTTATCCTTTACCAATCTGAAGGGAAAAAAACAGAACGTAAGGAACAGTAACAGACAGCTCGTGACATAATGTTTATACGTCACACAGCTAAGCGTTCATCTGTTATTCCTAATGAAGGTCCATTAGCTAATGCGAGTCACAAACACAGTTGCTGAACAAAGTCGTTGTAGAGTAGGAATTCAACTGGCCATTTGGTTGAAAAATAAAATAAAACAAACGTTGCTGTAACATTTCACGTTACTTAACTGGGCTAGCTAACTTTGAGTAGCACGTTATAGCTGCGTCAAGACCAGACTGGTTGACTTAGCAGCTAGCTAGCTAAATGCTTCGTCCTTCTGGTGCAATGGTTTGATCAAAGAAATTGATTCTGAACATTAATACTAAGTTTTAGCACTTAAATACTGCAGTTAAGATGTGAACCAGTCAGTAAACATTACATACCGAGACGGACGTTCGTCGTTCACCTTTCCAGAAACAAGTGCGCAACTTTCTGACGCAATTGTTTTGCAACCTTCCTGAAAATTCTCCGCTGGTACGTCATCAGCGAGCGACAGGTTTGATGGGAACTGTAGTTCTAAGTCGGCGAGCGTAAGGTTCGTTCGAAATAAGCGAAGTTTATCAGTCAAAGAGGCTGAAAACAGTCAGATTACACATCATAAACGGCATATAATATATAGTTCTAATCTACTGCATAGCAACACGAGGACAATTTAACTCTTTATCGATTTAGCGACTCCAAAACTTCCGGTAAGGGGTATGAGGACTGTTAAAATAACATCTGTACAGATATTTCAGCCTTGACAGTCTGCAGTTGTGACGGGTGAATAATAAAACCCATATTCCTGTAATTCTTTGTTCTGTATTTAACTATTTATGAGTGTTTTCAGTTTATTTATGTAGTTTAAGAGGTTTAATCACCGGATATATGAAGCTACAGTGTCAAACTGGTCTGATCCTGATTTACATGAGAATTCATGACAGCCTGCCCTGTTATAGTTAAAATGATCGGAGAAAGCTCTTATTAAGGCCGTAACTTCGCCGGATACACCAACCCGTTAAAGTGCCGGGATCCAGATCACTTTTACCCCCCCCAACAGTGGCGAAGAGAGCCACGGTACGCATGTCATATTTGTCATTCACCTGAGATTACGCAATACATCAGCTCACCTGTGTGATGTGAAGAAAAGTTCACAGTGTGACCTGCTGTTAGATCCTCACCAATCCACGCTCCATGTCAGGGATAAGATGAAATTATAACCAATGAATGAAGCTACTGCTGCTGGCCCGTGCGTAAATGCGCACAACTCTCTGGATCCTGATAGTGCAGGTATTTAATAAACTCTGCCGGAAGCAACAAACTAAACTGGTTTCTTGTGTGTGTGGCAGCTCATCTGTCTGATGAGAAGAAAAGTACACAGTGTGACATGTCTTTGGCGTTCATAATAACCAGTATTACACTCTCTCTTGCTTTGGAGACGCACGTATCCTGCTGCTTTCTGACACTGCAGATATTTATGAAACTTTGGGGGAAAATTCCTTCACGCAACTTCAGCTCCTGTTAAAGTCTTGTGGTGGGAAAAACAGATGAGTTCATTCGTTATTGGTGAGTCCGGTGAATCTAAGCGGTCACTAAAGTGTTGTTTCTATGAACATGACAGAATAGATTTTAAATGGGATGGTAAAGTGGGTGGGAGAAAGGTGTGCTGTGATTTTAGCGCACAAAAGGTGTCTTGAGCTCTCTGTGATGTTTTTTTTAGACAACTATGGGTGTTGAAACGTGGAAAAGGCCTTTCATAAAGTACTGGGGTCCAAACGTAAATAGAAATACAAAACACATAATACAATGCTATGGGACAACACTCCTGTAAATCTTGTTTTATTTAAGTAAAAGCACTTGTAAGTGTTTGATCAGCAAACTATTGAGATTAAGTTAGATAACATGATGGAGAAGGAGGCCTGGCAGTGTTGGGTCATTATTTTACTACTACTGGGTCTACTTCTACTACTACTAATAAAAAACTTTATTTCTATTGTGCTTTTCAGAACTCTGCCTCACATGAAACACCATTAAAAAGCAACAATAACACTTTAAAATATGACAATAAAACCTTAGAAAGAGAAACATTTACACCACTAGGATAGACATACAATTACTAAAGGTGTGTGGGTTTCTTTTAAACTTAGTAAAACACTAAATAGGTACGACTCATGTGTTTATGTAGAAAAAGGTGCAATGAATTCCAACAACTTCACATACTGTTAGGTGTTCAAAAGTACTTTTAAAAGGGTGTGATGTTAACATAAAATCCTGATCTTAAAAGCTCCTCTAAGATGCCAAATACATGCAGCGGTACAATATGTCCATATGTTGGGATGTAATGGAGTAAAAGTATCACAAAACTGTGCAATATTTCCAACAAATATCACATCATAATTGCATAAACGCTACATGTGTTTTGTAATAATATATTTTTTTAATTTGCCATGTCCATAGATAAACTGCATGTTGCGCTTTTGCCCACTAGGGGGAGTGCTCGCCCTTTTGTTGCGCCTCCATCAGAAACTATCAAAACTTTAAACTGGCCTAAAACAACAAAATCTAACAATAAAATGGACCTGCACACCTACATACATAACCTAACAGTGTTTATCTTGTGGTGTCTATGTGTGAAGTCAGTTTTATCTGTCACCGGCGGATCAGCGGCTCTGCGGGGTCCTGCTGGTGTCAGTGCGCCTCCTGGCTGACGCTCCGCTCCTCTGGTCCAAACTTTCCCGTTTCTCCTTCACTGAGTCGCAACTGTTGCACAGATTAGTCATTCAGCTCACCGGGCAGCCTGACCCGCAGTCTCTCCTCTCCTCAATCATGACTCCATCTGATCTACAGGTTTCTCTCAGTGACTCTGCTTCTTCTGGATTGGATTGTTTTCTGTCGCACATGTGAGGTGGTTTTCGGGAAGTAATGGAATTAATTTCTCTCCGGAGTCGCTCTTTGAGGATCAACTTGACGGATGAGAAGCGGGACGCCTTCAGACACCGCGCTGCTCATCAGAACCGTGGGTATGGAGAGCCGACAAACTCTTCTTTACGCATTCAAACGGCACTTTAGGAACAAGCAGAACTGTTAAACTTTAACAACAACTACCTCAGAGGACAATTAAGTCACTTTGCCTACAAATAAACCACTTGTGACTTTTCCTTTTGGGTCTTCTTTAAGAAAAAAAATAAAATCATGAAGGCATGAATTGTCCCTGTGACCTTTAGATGCAGCCCCTGAGCTCCACAGACCTAACCCTGCTGCTTTACAACAGTCTGACTTCTCCCCTACAGGCTTCAGTTAAACTTTATTGGTTTAAAGCAAAGTTGTAAGCAAGACACAGCTCTGGATTTACAGTAAAATCACACATGCATGTGTGTTTGGCTTGCACGACTTCTACACATGAACAGTCCAGCTGCATGAATCCTCACTTTATCTACAAGCATGCATGTGGCCTACACTCTGACTTTAATTAAACCTGTTGCCTGCCTGCCACGCTTCACTGGGGGTGGTGTAGATTCTAGGAAAAGTAAGGTGAGTTTACCTTTACTGGGGCCTCGTCCAAAACCAGCTCTGACTTCCTCCACCCTTTTCCCACACCCTGATTGATCGCCTAATAAATGAAGAGTTTATTATCTAATGCCACTAGCCCGAGCTCATTAATTAGTAGTAATTAATGAGTCCCTGAAACAAAGATCCAGACTTTTAAACTGCTGAAAACCAGCGTTCGGTCTGTTTGATGTAACTCTATTGCCTCATAACTCCACAAACCAGCAGATAATGATTAAATGCAGCCTAACTTGTTTTCCTTTGGTAAGTGTTCAAGGTACAAGGTGCACCCATACACACTATACACCCCTACATGTACACAGATTGATAGAAATGTGCGTAATTAGTGTAAATATTCTGGCAAATAAATATAAAAACCGCTAAAAGATGAAATAATCAGATGTGACTCCATATTTTTTGAAAATTCAGTGAATTAAATACTTCATATTCTGCTATTTTTTTTAAACGATCTGCAGCAAAGCATAGTGTTTTTGAACATAGATGTGTTTTCTAAAGGTAGAATCTTAATAATACTACAGGAGTACAATTTACTGTATGTACAGTACTTCCTTTGCTGCTGATTACACTGCCCACAGTGTAACATAATACCATCATAACTATTACAAAGAAGGATTCCAGTGTTTACCACAGTTAAAAAACAAAAGAACACTTAATTTCTAATCTGTTTTTGTATACACTGAGACATATCGACCCATAATTATCTGGCCTCCATACTGAGTTTTTTTATTTTTTATCCCTTTATCTGCTGGTTTAATGAAAACATTCTGTAAATGTAGTGTACATCCACTCTATAGCTACGCCTGCAGTGAGAGTCTCGAGCCGAATGGGTTTGGGCGGCTGGCGTTTAATTTGTCTTCACATAAGATTTACATTAAATAAGAGGCAGCTATTAAAAGCATTTGTAACAAGATGATAAATGGTGCAGTGGCGGTTTTGTTATGAGCAGATGATCAAACGTGTCATATGCCTCAGTGGTTTGTGAATATTCAAGAACGTCAGCTCGTGTGTTTCCTTTTTTTTTTTTTTTTAACTTTACACAGCAGATGCAATAAGCTGAGATAATTGGTGTACAACTAATTTACCATATAAATGACAAAACATCAGATTACTTATTTTCTTGATGAATTGTTGTAGTTTTTTTTGTGTGTTTATGTTAAATCACACTGTATATGTGGAGAACGACACACTCGATCCAATAGAAGTGTAGCGCTTCAGAAGCAGCGCTGTAAATTTATGTCAATAATCTTATTAAATAAGCCAAATCATTTTTGGTGTTTGTCATAATTTGTTCAGGACAAAATAGACTTCAGGATAAATATGCTGTGCTATAACTGTAGATGAGCTCCGGCTATATTTGCACTGTGCTGAACGACCACCGTGTTTGCGAGGACTCACTAATTTCCTTCTGTACTGTCCAATGTCCCACCAGTTCTACATGACTTGTAACATCCAGGGGCTTAGTCACTGACCCTGTGACGTGTGAATGACCTGGCAGTTTATGTTCCGCGATCTCAACCCAAAGGGGGTTTAGAGTCACTCCTGTGTAAAGAGACCTTTGTGGTTGTGGCATGCAGCAGGGTGGTGCAAGGCAGAGCCGACTTTTCCTCCCAGTGAAAACGTGTCTCACTACACAGGCTGTTCACCTTTTCATTACACGCCGTTCCACGTCAACAGTGCTCCACTGGAGCTGTAAACTTCCCCGTTCCCACTTGGAGAATTTCGCAGCCAGTGTCCAACCATTCCCAGTGTTTAGACTGCAGTCATTTGGACCGACTTCTGTGCTCGGGACTGGCCCAGGGCAGAGGTCGCAACAGGATGTGAGACCTGGAACTCCAGATGTGTTACACAGAAACTCAAAAGTCATTCAGGCTCACGAGAAGTCAGAAAATTATGGTCATGTACTGGGTTTCCCACACTGCTGCCGCTTGTTTCGTGTCATTTACTCGAGAACCTGATGAAGTTAGGTGAAAAGGTTGGTCTGTTAATAGCATGTGAATTTGCTGGTGGTGTCTCATTTAGTCGCGCTGTGTTATTGACCCACTTAGACAAGGTAGGCAGGATTATGCTAAAATCTGAAGATTAGTCAAGGATCTAAGTCGAGCTGCCATTATCTTAAAAGAGACTAATATTAATCTTTCAGGAATGTGCGAGACACTCACAAATAGGCACCATTAAATCCACCCTTATCTTCATTTGACTACCCACCGCCTGCCCTCTGCAGACTTATAAAAGTAGTGAATGGCCTCCAGGCTCACTGCACTGCAATTTATGGCTCTGTGACAAGCAGGTTTTCCCCTTCAATTTCAGCATTGGGCACTTATACTTATTAGTGTTGGGACACGTGTCGGTCTCAGTGAGTGTTGTAGAAGCACAAAATGTCCCAGCAGACCCCCGTCGCTGAGGGCTTCTGTTCAAGACGCCCCCCCCAGTGTTGACATGGAGGGAGTTTGGACATCAGGCTGCTCTTTTACCTACATCAGTGGGAGGTGGAGGATAGCACTCCGAGCCAGACAAGTGTTTTGGCAGGCAGCCTTGCAATTGTGGAATTACACTTTAATTGGCAAAATTGGGCTTGATTGCAGTCTGTCGCTCTCGGTGCACCCGTAGCTGCTTTCTGCTCATTTTATTTAAGTAACTTCCACCAAGACTTACTTCTAAATACAGTTTCTCTGTCTGCACCAAGCCTCAGTCTTGCACGGTGGGTGGGCATGTTCCTGAAATGCACTGGTGCACTTAGAGATAACAAGGACTTCCTCGTGGCAAAGACTGGCTTAGATTCCAGTGGAACACACTCAGCTATTTTCTACTCTTATCTTCTTAATATAGGATACTTCTGTCTGGGAGAAAACGCCTCCATCTTATTTTGGGAGTATATAATCGAGCAACGCTTTACGCACCTGACAAATTGAGGAAGAAAAAAAGAGTCTTGAGAAAGAGAAGAGGCTTTGTGTAACCGCTTCTCTGACTCAGCATCAGGGTGCAGAGTTTTGCATATCGTACAATCGAACTTCCCCGTTTTCATGAGCGGTTAAAAGAAAAAAAACAAACCAAGAAGTGCTCCAACGGAAAGAATTGAGACAAAGTAGTTGCGCTGAGCTGTCCTCGAATGTGCAAAATGTGTAACTGACAGGTTGATGTTCATTTCATTTACAGGATGAAACGTTGCCTACAACGGGGAATACAAATAACCGGAAGGCTCTTTAAGACGGCGACTGGAGACTTGTGAGATTGGCAGAACCTATTAAGAAGCAGTCTGTAAAAGCATATCCAGGCCCGGCTACATCCAAGAATGAGGATCAAATACACGCTATCCGTCGTCTTTTTTGTGGCACTTGTTATCATCGAGAAAGAAAACAACATTATCTCAAGGTAAATGCATTTCAGTCATCAGTGCAGCACTTTTGTTTCATCTCCTCTCAGCTTGACGCTGATGTTTTACACACATTTCTGCAGATGTAGAGCGTGACGACAAAGCCATGACTTAACGGTGACTCTTAAAGATAAGATAAAGATGTTTTTGTTTATTTTCAGGGTGTCGGATAAGCTAACCTTAAAGCAGACCCCCCAGACCCCGCTACAGCCCAGTGGTGTCTCCCAAATACTGCAGAAGCACAATGGTTCCTTCCCCTCGCTCGGCAAGATGGACTTCATGCTTATGAAGCGGCGCCTGGAGAAATACAGCGAGCACCAGGAGGTGACGACGAAGGGCAGGAAGCACATCCTCCTGTTAGCCACCACCAGGACGGGCTCCTCGTTTGTGGGCGAGTTTTTCAACCAGCAGGGCGACAACATGTTCTACCTGTTCGAGCCGCTGTGGCACGTAGAAAAGATGCTGACGCTGGAGACGGGAGGCACTAATGCCACAGCGGCAGCCAAGGCGTACCGTGATGTTCTCCAGCAGCTCTTCCTGTGCGACTTCACCTTCCTGGAAAGCTTCCTCGACCCCCTCCCTGTGGACCACATCACCACAGCCCTCTTCCGCAGGGAGTCCAGCAGCTCCCTGTGCGAGGAGTCTGTCTGCAGCCCCGTCATCAAAGGGGTCTTTGAACGATACCACTGCAGGACCAGACGCTGCGGGCCCCTGAACCTGACCATGGCGTCCCAGTCGTGCCTCCAGAAGGAGCACAGGGCCATCAAGTCGGTGAGGGTGCGGCAGCTTGAGACACTCCGTCCTCTGGCTGAGGACCCACGGCTCGACGTCAAATTCATTCAGCTGGTTCGGGATCCTCGGGCTGTGCTGGCCTCACGCATGGTGGCCTTTGCAGCCAAATACAAGAACTGGAAGGACTGGGCCATGGGTGGGGACGTGCCCATTGACGATGACGAGGTGAGGAAGCTGAAAGGGAACTGCGACAACATCAGGATGTCTGCCGAGGTGGGCCTCAGACAGCCGCCGTGGCTTCGCAGGCGCTACATGCTGGTGCGGTACGAGGACATTGCTCGGTTCCCCATGAGGAAGGCAACGGAGATGTACAGGTTCACCGGGATCCCGTTCACGCCGCAAGTGAAATCCTGGATTCTGAAGAACACCCAGGCCTCGAAGGAGACCAGCGGCGTTTACTCGACGCAGAAAAACTCCTCAGAGCAAGTAGAGAAATGGAGGTTCAGTTTACCGTTCAAGATAGCCCAAGTTGTTCAGAGAGTGTGTGGGCCAACGCTGAGGCTGTTTGGGTACAAATTTGTGAGCAGCGAAGAGATGCTGACAGATAAGTCTGTTAGTCTGATTGAAGATAAAGTGTTCAACTTTCTATAGACTTCAACAGACCTAAACCCTGATGCAGGAAACGCCAACCTTTTTAGAAACTCTGCAATGAATTGTATTTATTGGGATCTTTTATCCTGATACAGAGCTATATATTTTGTGCTATTTAAAGTTTTTTTACTATTTAAAATAGTTTGATGAAGAAAATTGATTGTTGAGCAGAATATATATATATATATATGAGACTTTTATCGGTTGAAGCAAAAAGTGTTTGGCATTATAAGGAACCTTGAAATGCGGGAATAGCACGGTAATAACAGGAACATATCTTTGTTTTTTTTGCACTCCTCACTATTTTCTCTGTCCAATGCAAACAGTGACATTGGCTTGTCCCGAGAGTCTGTCCCAAATATAATTCCTGAGCAAATATAGGAAAGTCCGAGGGGAGATTGCTGTGGGTTTGTGAACAATAATGAGCTGTCTCAAACACTTCCAGGAACCTCCATTAGCTATTTTTGTCCTGCAACTCCTGCGTTAGCAACATAAGCTGCTTTTTGTACCAAAATACTCGCAAAAAATGACTTGCTTTGTACAGAAGAGAGGAAATACCAGTGTCTTGCCAGGCAATGTCGTTTCCATGAGATTTACAAGTACTGCATATGCTAATTTATTTGTCTTTACTTTGCTAAAGGTCATCATGACTCCAGGCCTGAATGTGCTCCACAGGTTCTTTCCCGCTCTGCAGGGATATGTTTTTGTTTTTTTGCACACCTATATTGTAGTTTATTGTACATACATGTTTGTAATTGGACCAAAAGTTGTTTGAAGTTGTCTTCAGGACTGTAAGGACCCATCATGTAAAACAGATGTTTACACTGCTACTGTATGCTAACATTCCAACTGCAGCTGGTTTGCAGGATCGTGCGAGGTTTGTCGGCAGGTCTCTGTCTGTTGACACAAGTCTCTTGGCTGGTGATAATAAGAGGCCCTGATACTCTAGCCTGCCAGACTGTTTGCTGATGTTGAGTCTGTTCTTTCTGAATTTTGTTTGTTGCAATAAAACCTTCTTTTACATTAACTGTAGAACATCTAATTTCCTGAGGAGGACACACTTTGGGCCTGAGAACGCTGCCTCCAGAAGTGGCGAAACTCATTGAATGGACTGAAACTGTTTTAGATTCGGGTCACGTGAGCACATTGAGCATTTCACTGTTGTCACTTTTTTTTCAGGAAGCGGGTAAACAATGACAGTGCAACAGGAAACAAATGTGGCAGATGAAGATAAAAGATGAAGAGACGGGGTCAAGACGAGACAGAATTAAGCTTTACTGAGAAACTGTTTGTAGTTACACACTGCATCTGTGAATTTAGTTATGTAATTTAGCAAAAAGGAACAGTGGGTACAAGTAGACTTACTAACTTTGAACGACCAGTCACACATTATTTGCTTAAAAACACCACAAAGTGCAGCCTCATGAACGATCACAGTCGAGTCTCTGAAACAAGAGTCTGATGTCTGGAAGTCTGCACTGTGGCACACTGGTGCTTTGTTCGCTCTGAGCATTTGGCAAGTGTGGAAGTGAAATTTTGATCTGCTGTTGGCTGATGATATATCCTGCAGGGGACATGAATGCATGTGCACCACAAGTGTCAGTTTTATGGTGAGGCTGTGGGCACCGTGGATATCTGTATTATGGATCCCAAACAGCTGCTGAGACATGTCACTGAAAAGAAAAATGTCAAGCTGACGGAGGAGCAGCAGTAAAAGGCAGTGGATCACTAAAGTCAGTAGGACTCCTCCTCCAGTGACTGCACTCCCACCAGTTGTCTTCCTGCTGTCTGGTCCGTTACCAGTAAGACTGTTCATGGCAATTTTCTGGACGTGTTGGTTGAGCTATTTTTACTTTAAAGGGATCTTAACGGAAAAAAAAAAAAAAAAAGAAAATCTGTAAACATTTACAGCTAATGCCGTAGTTTTAGTTGTCAAACACAACCGCTTACTGATTTCCTCTGAGCGGTTAATTAAAGTGACTCTGGCTTTGTTGTCCTATCTAACCAAATGTTTAAGCTTTCTGCACAGCGACTGGTTTGTCTCTAGAGAGGCAAGAAGGCAGGATAGTGCAGAGGCAGCTGCTTTGACTTCCAGTGTGTTTACCACTGCGGGCCCGGCTATTTAAGTCTCCCAACCTAGTAATTACCCCAACTTTACATATAATGTGGTCCAAGACATTTTTGTCCACCTGACCCCACCCGCTTCCAGAAATGCAAAGAGGCAGCCATTTTTTACAGCCTCCCTCTCACTACCTTTATCCTCTTTTACAGAAAATAGTGACTTTTTTTAACAGTTATTCATCTCACCCGCTGCTGAGCTAAACCACCTCTGAAGGTGCATTCGCTCACATCAACAGATCATTGTCTGGTTAGGTTTTATTTTTGTAAAAAAGCGGTGCCAGATCTGCAGTATTTGACTCCAAACCTAATGAGGAGAGGCTTAGTATTCACAAACTCTTATATTGGAGTGGCTTTATGTGGGACGTGTGGAGGGTGGAGTCACTGTACGGTTGGGGCAAATATAGAATAACCACTTTCCACTGAATTAAAGCCTTCTCAGCCCCCCTCCTCAGCAGTAAAATGAGGGCATTTAGGTAACCACACCCTCCCGCTCTGTTATATGGTGTTTTGCCACATCAACCATGAGGGGTTAGAAATATGCAAAGCAGGCTGAGCCGAGGAGCCGAGTGATAGCGTGCTGCAGGATCTGTGATAAACAGACTCAAAATTAAGGTAAATGCAGACATGTCTCAGAGCTGCACATAAAACCTGCGCCGTTGTGCGCGATAATGATAGCTGAGGAGGAGACATAAATCTAAATACGCGGCAAATTATCTCACGCTGAGGAATGCAATTCATAAAACTCAGGTTGTTGCCAGTGATAATGAGCGACAGTGCACGGAGCGGGGAGAGAATTCTTCCCGTCTCAGGGCTCGCGGCACACGATTGATTAGTGATGTGGAGACAAATCGAGCGGTTTTATCTGTCATGTAAAACGGACACATTGAGTATTGACGTTTCACTCATTTTTTTGACAATTTTCCAACTGTACATAAAATCCACACGGGCAGCTTTCCAGTGCATCAGCACAAGTTGCATAAACTTTGCATAGGAAGCAGTTCTCGGCTGATATCACGCTGCTGCACGACAGACTACACGAACTGTCTCTGCATTATTAAAGCCAGACATTTTTACTAATTCTGTACCTAAACAGGATATGGTAACCTGGGGATTTATGAGAGCTGTGCTGTTTTTTTTCCCTTCACATACAACCATGGACAGACTTCAAAGATCTGATGCGGTTTGGGTTCCCGCAGCAGCACCGAGTCATGTCAGAATTAGGATGAACGTTGTTTTTTGCTGCTCAAACACCAACGACCATAACTAATCTGTATTTTTATCCTCATCTATGCGTCCACTCATCTTGCAGGGAGAGGTCAGCGACTGTTTCGTCACAGAAGACTTTAGAAATCACAATTAGGGAAGATGTTGATGCATTAATGTCATGACTCATTTAACTACTGGGTCACATTTTGAAATTCCTTAGTTGCATGACACAAGATGAAACTTCTGAAGTTTTTGTTTTTTTCTCTTGAGGGCTCCGTTGTGGCTGACCACGGTGTAAAAGCATTCGACAGAACGGAAATGGATGCCCATTTTCTCTGGATTTAGACGCTGCGAAAACATGTGAAAAGCGACTCCGAGATGTGGGCAGAAGCTCGAGTCCTGTCTGACCATGACAGCCACCAAAATGCATAAAAAAAAAACAAAATGACAATAATTGTGATGAATGTGGTCGCTTTAAAAACGCAGTGCCCGATTTTCTAAACAATAAAGTCGTGATGGTCTCTCTCTGAGGTGTTTGCCAAAAATCTACTTTTAAAAATAATCTGGAAATTCCCATTTTGTGGGGAAAAGAAAATGCGAATTCATAAAAACTCAATTTGTAGCTGTGTTGTGACGACTTTGTGTTTGACTTTGGTTGAGGGTTTACGGATGAGTGACCGCTAGTCTCCAAAACATGCAATTAAGAGTATCGAGGCCTTTTAGACAGACACTCCTCCCCATTAATCTGATGGCATGTAAATGTGTTGGCGTCATGTCTGAATGAGCACCCGGGTAACGTTTCTATAAAAATTGCGACGGCAATTTTACTAGGTTAGACCTAGGAACATTTCTGGATCACTTTCAACACATGCCGTAGCATCAGAGGACCGGCGTGCAAAAGCAAAGCGCTTCCAGCTGTTTATAAACGTCTTTCCTTTGAGTTTATTACGTACCTGCAGCATCAAACAGCAGCGGGAGCCATTTACAGCAGCAACTTAATTAATTACTTTAAATGATGAATGATCCCTGACATGGAGACGGGATGAATCTACGTTTCTGCACATCAGACAGGTGAGCTGAGTCACACTTTATAATCAGAAGGCTGTTACTTGAACATATTAATAAAGCAGCAACGTTCCCACAGCTTCACGCGACAAACACCAGAGGCTTTCTGACCAAATAAAGTCAAATCTCTAACTTCTCCATTTTGGTTTTCTTTTCTTTGCATCTGTTTTCGCTGGAACACCCGTTATCATCGTGATTATGACCTCAGTATTTATGCAAAGTTCTGCCAACCCGTATGCCCGGTGCCACAAGAAAACATATGAAGCATTACACCCTCTCTAAATTTAGATGTTAATTCTAGTTTAAAACAACTTCATGGTTTCGTCAAGCTAGCGTGGCATTTAGCTTCAGTCCAGCTCCCCCCCTGCAGCACAAACAATGGCTTTGTGGGTGAGGGGAGAGATGGAGTAAATAGTTGGGGTTAAGTCAGCAGGTGGTGCAAAGAAAACAAGAGGACAAAGCGCTGCTCTGATTCTCAGAGAATAGGTGTCATTCCCATATTTACTCACTGTGTCCTTACGCTCGTCGTGCATTTACAACCCAAATACCTGCCTACAAGCCAACAGAATCCCATCTACTATACTCTAGATCTTTCCTTGTTTCTTTCGGCGTCTGAGACCCTGAACATCACACTCCTGTTAGACTCTGCAGGGACATAGCACTGTACAGAGCTGCTACTGTACGGAACATATATCAAACAGCATTGCTTCTTAAAAGTCTGTATTGTCTGTTGCTAAAAATACTGCATAGCTAAAATAAAATGGGTCCACTGTAGGTGCCACCATTTGCATTTTGAATTAGGGTTTGTGAAAGAGCTGCTCTCTCCGCCACAAGGCTTCAGTCTTCCCTTACATCAATACCTCCTTTTGTGTCAGCACCGAGCCAGAGTGAAGAGGCCTTTAAAAAAAAAAATTTAGAGCCGCTGAATGGGTCACTCCATTTGTCCCACTCTGCTGGCTTCGCTCCAGAAACAGTAAGTGCCCTTCGACTGCCACTACTAGTCACAATACAACAGGCAGCGCGGTTAAAGGGCTTAAAAGAAGCAGAAGGCACAAGGGTTTGCTAATGAGAAACATTATGCATCAACACAGAATCTCCTCATTTCCCATAAGATGTGGTGCCGATGCGTTCACCAATTACAGATTAATCTCCAGCCTCAGCGGTCTAATGACAGGCCTGTTTCCCTTTTTGACGTAACATATGCCATGTGAGCGCCGACCATGTGATGCTGCCGTGCACGGCTGCCGCAGATGAAAGGATCCAATGGAGATGCTGAAAAATGTTTGCACTGCAGACCACAACGACCGCTGGGAGCAGACAGTCAGCGTCCATTTTTACATGTAGGAAATGCATGTGGACAAACGGAACCACAGTCATTAAATAAGTCTAACATGTGGGCTTTTATTCCCACCTTTCTTCTCACTTTGAGGTCAGTCTTTTGTTCTCAGAGAAGAAGCTGCAGAAAGTCATTCATCCCAGGAATGGAGGGAGTTTATTTAGATTTGAAGCTGGACTATAATTACAGACCCATTGTGGGATTCTGAATTTATCTTAGCTTCCATTAAACAGATTTTCTCATATTTATAATGCTGTGATACTTGAATATGGGTCAGCGACCAAAATAGAGTTGTCTGCTGTATTAATGATACGCTTATGTCCACATTTTCCCACAAACCGCGGTGCTAAAATAACCGAGTCCACCCCTGATCTGCGTGCCACGCCGTAACGGGCCAGTTTGTATCTCCTTAAAAGAGCAAAACGAGACCACATGGGCATTTGTTAAACTTAATGCTACAAACATGCACTTAAAATGCAACTCAAATAGGTGATGATGAAAAGAAATCAAACCGCATTGCGTCCAGCCTGCAATTTTGGCAGGTATTTCCAGGTGGTCCAATCAAATTCAGTCCAAACAATGAAACTATAAGTGGAGATATACAATAGACAGACAATAAAACCCATCATGGTTTTCTTCTTCATGGTTTCGCCTTTTGTCCTGCTCCATCTTTGCCTCCTTTTAAATATAAGTTGTGCAAAACTGTGAGAGGAGTCAACACGGGAGGAAACAAGTCAGCCCTTTTCACAGTGGCCACTCGCTCTGATTGCAGCGGCAGGAAGGGAACATTTTCATACCTTTGCCTCTGCCATTTCTCGTACACAAAGCTGCTCTATTTCTAGCGCACAAGGCTGCGGTCTTACATGGTCGGTGGGTGCAGATAAAGTGCGGGTAAAATTCCCCTCGGAGGAAAACATGTTATATAAGGAGGGCAATGCTTCGGGCGAGCTAACATTTACCTTCTTCTATTGCAAGATTCTTATCAAAAAATTGACGTCCACTTTGAACGGGGGGGCATGTGAACGCACATTGTTCCCGTCCTGACAACTCCTTCTGTCTTTGCCTCACATGATTCCAGCTGGTTTGTCCTATGAAAGCATATAACGTTTAATTACAAGAGAAAAATAAGCAAAATGTAATAATTTCTCACAGTTTACATTCAGCGTTGCTCACCAAAAGCTATTGTTTGGATCTATCCTTGTATCCTGGTTTTCTTCTTCCCTGTCTCACGTTGATCAGTGACATCATTGTTAGAGCTGTGCATTTTGCCACCTGAAGTGACCTCGGCGCTCTCAGTCACCAATGAGAGGAGCTCCACGGCAAACAAGCTAACGTTTTGGTCAGTCAAGATGGTGATTTAGTAAAGCAGATCCATACGTGTGGACCAAACACCTCCATCATGCACAAATATCCCACCAGACTGAAACAAGAGCCTTCAGTTTAAGCATCTATGCGCCGCAGCTAGCCCTAACTAAAGGTAAAACTACATTTAGTTATTGATGGTTTCCTCATCTATTCATCCTTATTCTACATTGAAATCAGGCTGCAGCTAAATCCAATCATGGTGGATAAACAGCCGATCAGATCTCGCCTCGGATTCAAGTTCAAATGATGGTTAACTTACCTTTAAATCACCAAATGCTTTAATTCTGAAATGTCTTCATTATATTGTTTGACATCATCAAAACAACTACCTGTAAACGTCACAATAAATTCCATTTTCTGCTAAATTAAAAGTTGAAGGAACACTTTCTGCCTGCAGATAGTCAAGTTTCTCGGAGAAGATTTTTCAAAAGCAGACAGCAAAGCCACATTTTATAGTAGATGGTGAGTAACTGTATGAAATAAAAGCATTTCAGCCGTTCTGTTAGAACGTGAATAATGACTGCTCTGTACCAACAGAGTAAAAGGCAGTTTTTTTGCTGCCGTGCACCTGCGTGTCCCAGGGAGGTCACATTCAGGTGTGCGTGTTCTTAAACAAGGAACAGAGGAGACTTATATTATTATTATCATGACTACAGAGGCAGGGCAAACTGGCCGGGCGCTGCACATACCGCACAGCGAAGCCAACGCCGGCCTCAGAGCAACGTCCCCTCGAGCTACAAAAACATCTGTGTGCCACTATAACGCGCAGAACAGGTGGTAAGGCCAGGGCCCTTCATTAATGCTTGATGACAGATGAGCCCCGGCGTGATCGGACTCACGGCTCTTCTCCTGCCATGACTCACAGCGTCGGGTTTTTGTGTTTCGGTATGTAAACCGTTAAGGAAACGTACAATTTAAGGGCTCTGGATTCAAGAGCTGCCAGGTCGCTGATTCATTTGGGATGTGAATACGCTCTCATCAGGAGCAATTTGTGGTTCGCTTTATTGTTCAAGGACACTTCAGCACGCGGACAGAAGGAGTCAGCAGCCCCGCTAATGGCTAACTCACTCCAGCACCTGAGCAGCGACCGCCTCCACGTTTTTATCTTCGGTCCTTGGCTACTCAAAGTTCAAGAGCCCCTTCCCCCTTCTTCTATTTACCCTCTTTCACCCACCTTGGTTAGTTTGTGCAGGAAGGAGGCCCCTCTGAGGGGGGAAACACACCTCTCTTTACTTTTCCGAGGGCAGGAGCTGAACTTTGAAGATCACGGAACACCTAGCTTCTTGTATTTAGGGAATCTGGTGCAGTTTGTCTGTGAAGGTAAAAACACTGTCACCTTTAGTTTGCATGAGCAAAATAGGTTTAAAAGGCACTGCAGGGACGAGGATGACATGTCAGATTCACTCGTCTTTTTTATCTCACGTCTCTGAAACTGTAAAAGAATTTGTCGAGCCATTTAAGAATGCAAGTGAAACAATAAATGAGATGATTTCCAATAAAAACAATGTGACTATGAGTAACCAGAAGCCACCAGGGCCTCCCACGTGGCTTGTAAGTGGCCAGTTACTCACAGGCAGGTTCCCGTGCTCACCCTTGACTTTTCTCTTTCACAGATGCTACTAATCAAATCTGCGGCAGGCCGACGTGTAGCCCGGCGGCTGATAATCTGATAGGAGCAGCTCGAAGCCAAGGAGCTGTGACTGTGGCTTCGGGGCCTCTCCAGCTGGGTCGCAGAGCCGGCGTCTGGCTAAGAGAAAGATAACAGGACATGTGATAGCAAACATGAGTCACTTCCTCACTGACCGAGAAATCTTAAATGTCAGTTCGGTTTCACATCCATAAAAGTGCACGTTTACCGTTCGACTGATAAATGGTTCCCATGCTCTTAATAAGGGTGATTAAGAGTTAGATACAGGAGATGCAGTGTAATGACACATGTATGCTGAAAAAAAGAGTATTTCTAAACTAGACGTCATTTTTTTAAAACATAAAAACAACTGCCGTTTTACTAAATCTACTGAATTCTGCTAATAAGGTTGAGCTCCATCAGTGCGGACTGGCATACATTATGTTATTGCTATCTGCATGTTTCTTTAATGTATAGAAATAATCTATACGTCAGTAAACAGAACAATCTGAACCCTCACAAAGATATAAAGATCAAACTCTTCAGGTTACTGAGCATGTTCCCTCTTCTGATGCAGATCTAATAGCGTCATCGGGGAATTATATGCATTTATTTTTTACCAGTAAACCTTTTACCTGTAAGATAAACCTGCATGTGTTATAATTACTGTCCTGAAATATTTGCTTTCAGTCTACTTTTGAGCTGAAACTTGATTTACTCGCCTTCTGGTCACATTAAAGGACCTGAATTATGTTTTAAAGCTACTGTTTATAATATAATATAATATAATATAATATAATATAATAGAAGCTGTGAATAAGTTCTTTTGGACAAACACTTTAACTTTTATGTTTGTTTTGTAAACGGTTGCCGTGGCTACACCTCTTTACCAGTTGGTTTATTAGCTTTTACTTTTAGTTCCTGCAGCTGAAAAAACCACCAGAAGCTGCAAAAAAAGGGCTTCTGAAGCATCGATCAGCGTCGCTCTTTTAGCAAACAAAAATCAGAACAAAGATAAAGCAGCACAGGCCAAGCGAATGACTTTATAGACACCGCAGCGGGACAAAAACCAAAGCTGTAAGGGCATAAGTGCACCTCATAAAAGAGATAATTCATGTGTTTGTGTTTTGACTGCACGTCAAACTAAACTGAGCAAACACCCACACTGCCAGCGCCGCAGCACAACAAGCGGCTTTCATAAAGGCTGCCTCAAAACTCTCGGTTTACGTGCAAACTTTAAATACAAGCGCGATTCTCCAACCTTCAATTTGAGCTGCCCCTGGTTTTTACAAAGTCAGTGATTTAGGAACAGGAATACAGAGACGGCTTTGAACGGGCGAACAAACCCTCAGTGCTATATACAACACTATATGGTCGGCTTCAACAACACGCTAACAGTTTACCAGAGAGACCACCAGAGGAAACCAGCGAGAAACCTGCTGTTGTTGTTTTTTTATTTTGTGGCTTGTACACACGAAAAACATGTGAAAGAGTTTGAAATAAAATCCACAAATGAAATATGTATGTGGAGAAATCTGCCCAGAAACCCTGCGTCCCTGTAGAGGTCAGTGTGCCCCAACATATACCACTAACAGGCTAAACTTTCTCTTTTCTTTTTTTTCCTTCTCCCCCCAGCGGCAGCAGCAGCAGCACAGTGATTCATGCCCAGTCATCACTCTCACTAACATATATATATTCTTGAGTTCTCTCTGTGACATCATGATGATCTCCTCTCCAACAACTTTTATAGTTTAATTTACAGCCTCGCGCACGCTCAAATATACGCTGTTGACAGATATATGGGAAACTGTGAAGCGACTGTGCTGAGTTAGAGTGATTCCACAGGCTTGTAAACAAAGAAAGAAAAAAAAATACGACACATTTGATCTCACAGTTGCCCTTTTCCCCTCCTCAGTTTAAAGCACGCCTTGGCTGGCTGCGTTTCCCGCTAACGCTGGTGTCCCCTCGAATTTTCTGATGTGCTAAGTTCGCACAATGGCCGCGGCTACTCCAGGTCTTAATTGTGGCCGAATAAAAAAAAAAAACTGGTCACGGGCTTCCCCTGTCTGTGCCATCTGCATGGTCTTCGTCTATGATTGCTTCCTGATTTTCTATAGCAAGGAAGTGTGAGGAATTACCTCTTCAAAGAGATGTGTGCCCCACCAGCACTAATCCCCAGTTAATGGCCAGTAGAAGCAACAGACCCCAACAACCTCACAGCCTGCAGAGGTTTCATGTACATAATTCCTTTGCCAGGTTAAAACACAGTGAGTCCCACTTTATAAAACAACGCAGCAAAAATGGCTTTAGAGGTGATTGCAGAATGAAAAAGAAATGCCAGAATCTCTCGTCCTCTCCATCTTATGAAGGGTCAAATGTGGAGGGACAGCACAACTTCGCTTGACAAAAAAAAAAAAAAAAGGAGAAATGTTGAAGGACATCATTACTTTCTTTGCGGTGAGGCTGAGGAGCCGAGGATGTTCCGGTGGCTCTGAGAAAACAGGCACAGCTCTCCCTGGTGGCCTCAGGCTGAACCAACAGACCGTAATTGGACTCACAACTCCTCAATTTACAGAATTAAGCAGAGACATCAGCCTGGTTTTAAGGCCGCTGATTTGTGCTGAAGACTAATGCACATCACAAGACGAGGAGGGGGAAGAAGAAGAAGAAGCAACGGAGCTCCTGTAATGTACGCAAGTCAGGATTCTGCTTTTCCGTTAAATAACTCCCATTATGCCCGTGATGTACGGATTTCTCTCGCTTTCCTGTCTTCTCTCCAGAAAAGGGGGGACCCCCAATTAACGCCTTAGCGCTTCAGAGTCAAATATTTACTCTAATACAAGCACAATTAATTGGAATTAATATAGTGAAACATGGATGTTTTTTTTTTTTTGCTGCACACATGTAGAACAGATGCCACTGAGCCTTGGGGAAGCGCAAACACTTCACTTTCACGTCGCTGATCTCTCTGGCTGCTTTGCAATGATTTAGCATTTGTTCAAATTATTCAGACGTCTCAGTTTGCGCCATGTGACCTGTCAGGGCTCGTTACAGGACGGGTAAGACTAAGGAGGTCTGACACGCCGAGGCCACTGTACGCACCGGGCGGTTTGAGCTTCCGCCACATCTGAGGTGATGTTTGAAGGAAATGCAGATGAAACATATATATAAAAGACACAACACTAGTTCACGAGAAATCATTTCACAACCCACGATTCAGTGCTTCCCAATGTGTTGCTTACTTATTAATGAACCCAGATGGAGATTGTGCTGTTGATTTTATTTATACCACACACAGTAATTTCTCTCTGAGGTTTGCAAACACTTTGATTGGTAATTTCAGGATTATTTGTTCCCCTTTTCCAATATTTATGCCCACCGTAATGGATATCAGGACACGTTTGGGCTAATGGCTGAAGAGATCCCACCAGAGCTCAGCGAGGAGACCGTCCATTGGACAAACCACCAAACGTTGAATCTTTAATCACCTCACCTTTTGGCTAATTCATAATTCAGTGAACTGGGAGTGAAGCGTTTAGCTTTTCCTGACTACGGCCCGCTAAGTGAAATGGTGTGGAAAGTGTGAGGTCATTAACCTGTTACAGGTATGTTCTCTCCTCATATTGGGGATAATGTATTCCACTGGAGTGTGACAAAAAAAAGAGGGAGAAACTCGGCGCCGTTTTTTTTTTTTTTTTTTGAAAACTTCATTTAAGAACATTAGGTTATGAAAAGTTAATATGGTTTTTAATTAGGAGAGATATCCCTCCATATCTGGGTGAGATTTCCACTCTGCTGCTTGAGGAAGAGATCATTTCATCATCCTCCTGTGCATATCGCAGCGCGATCATTTATAGCTTCTCATTCTTCATATTTTCTTTGCCACTGACCCTCAAACATTCAGCTTAAGATGCATTCAAACACCTTACAGCTCAGAAAACGAACAAATAAAACAACAGCATCGCCTCTTTATTTCCCTCCTTTAAGTGACATTTCCTGTATTTGAGCGGGACACATTTACAACTAGATGATAATCGTATCGTCATAATTTGAACGTATTGTTTTACAAAACCGCATTGATTCCAAGCATATGGTAATTAAGAAATAAACAACTGGAGGGAGTTTCGTTAGACGTCACAAATTACAGTGGAACACAATTCATTGCACTCAACGTTGAATTAATTATGTGGGGTTTTTTTTTTTTGCACCACATCAGGCTTTTTATTTAAACTACTCTGCTTTTATATGTATTAATTATTAATTACAAACCTCCGTCTAGTGCAGAGGGTGTTAGCTCTGTTTGTGTTGTCAGTCACCTGTCACAAGGTTTTTGGTTTTATTCTGCATTAATTACATCAGAAAGTGAAATCTGGTGACTGTGCTGTCCATCTGTTTATGTCTCATAAACCTAATAAGCTTCACGCGGTTAAAAAGTGATGGATTAAAACTGAGCATTAAAACACAGAAACTCTTTACGTACCATTTGCAGATATTGGAGACTTTTTAATCGCTGCTGTCAGTTTCCAATTTATTCCCTTTTAGGTATTTCAATACATCTTTTTCTGTAATTTATGTGACTTGGCTGCTGTAACAAGACCATTTCCCATTCATCCATATCAATTACAGCTTATATGTGGCAGATAATGCGGATGTTTCGGCATTAGATTATATATTTTTTTGTGCATCTGCCGCTGACTAACCCCTGCACACATCTCAATACGCTGAACGTTTCCCTTTGACTCGGTGCAGACGAGGCCATAACTCCTGACGCTCATCGATCCTTCAGCCTCTGTTGGATTTATTTCTACGAGTCTATACAAATCTGTTTCTGCGCAGCCTATTGTACCAGAGGGGTTAATGTATTATACAAAGTGTTCAGATCAGGGATTAGATTTTCCCCCAATTCCATCAGTCAATTCTCGGTGCTCTCCGGGGCATTCATCATTTTGACAGTTGCAGATAAGGCAATTATTTTCCTCAAGCAACTACAAAATGTAGACAAGTGCTTCTATGACAGTGTGTCTGTTTGAGGGGGGAACACAAATATTATTCCAGCAGTCACTGATGGCACATATTGCTTGCTACAGAGCCATATCCTCTGTAACACAAAGGAAACAGATGTTAGGAGCGTTTCTGTGTCCTAATGTATTTCAGCTTTGCGTCTTTTTTACGGTGAATTGAAGCTCCAATGAGATGTCTTTACAAACGGTTGGTTGTTGGGGTCTTGTTTGCTGCTGCTGGATTAAATATTAACGAGAAAACTGACTGAACTGATGCACGTTAATATCAATCACATGTTGTTCTTGACTCTCAAAAATCAGAGAATTAATGTTGTGCTGCTGAATTATTATTTTTTATGCAACACAACAAAAAAAAATAAAACGGAACCCAAAAAACCGCCAAGGAAAGAAAATTTTTTCACAAATATCAAAAGAAAAAAGACGACTGTGGGCTTGCAGTTGGTTCCACTTTGCTTTACGACATAAATACAAGAGCACACCACGTCCACCTCACCGTCCTGAGCTCTGTTCCCTCAGCATGACCGTACCCGTCTCACAGAGCTGTCTGTGATCTCCACCATAAACCCCTGGGGGGCAGCAGAAGACCTTAATTTCTCCGCCGGTGCGGCTGCTTACCGCTGACTTACACCACTGTCACCTACTGCTGAGGCTCAAGTCAGGACACGATTCAGGCTGCTGATAAATCCCTCCAGAAAGACACAATAAAGTTTTCAAACAAACAAGCAAAGACTTCATAGAAACTTCTCTCTCACTCTGAATTTGTCAGGTTTCAAACCCACGTAGAAAAGTCACACTTAAATGTTTGTTGTCTTAACTAATAGCAAAGAATTGTTTGAGGCCAATATTCAAAATTCTATTAATAAATTGGTTTAATTTCTGCAAACCTGATAATAAGAACACATGAAGAAACCAGTGTGAAAAATCAGTTTGAATTAATTGTACAAAAAGACTTTAAGAGCGTCTTAATGGCTGATGACTAAAATTAAGGGATCCTGTCTCAGTGTCTGCAGCTTCTACTTTGCTTAACTGCGTCCCAAAACAAATCTGAACGAAGCACCAAAGCCGTGCGCTCCTGGCTGGATTACGCTCCTTATATGCTATAATACCTTTCATACGAGTGTTAAAAGTGCACGTTTGCCAGGTTCTGAGCGGAAGCCATTTGTTGGCTGAACCTCAGAGCGAGGGAGCGGGAGGATGACGTTACGCTGAGCTCAGGTCTGTCATCGGATCAAAGTGGGAACTTGCTCTCCCATCGCTGTCAGCACGTTTTAATGACGGCCGAGCTGTTCCTCCCGAAAAACTTTCCCATACCGAGTTGTCTGATAGATTCGTAGCTTAATCATTAACCTGCACTTAATTCGTCTGGAGCTTAAATTACAAGGAGGTGGGGGGGGATTTTGGTAAAGGTCGGTCAACTCTGTCACTGGAAACACTGAAACACGCTGCCAAGGCTCAGAATGAGTCCAAAGAACATTTACATTCAGAAAACATGACCCATGCTAGGCTTAAGCTCACATAATTTGACAAAATGGACACAAATCTGCTAATTAATGTGATCATAAATACATCTTAGAGTAAAAAGAGTTAAAGACTAAATGAAAGAAGGTGGGGGATGTAAAAAAAACAAACGAGGTAAACTTGAATATGAACCATCTACTCTGACTGGGTTAATATTTTTGCCTAATTCTAAATTATATCCAGCAGTATGTCCAATAATGCCATGTCGTACACTGACAGTAACTAGTATTAAACACATCATTGCTAATTGGTATCAAAAACAGTAAGGCTCATCCCATTCTAGTCAAAGAACAACATAAATAATTCAAAAATGCGTTTTAATGCTGCCACATATAGACGTAAAAACAGCAGGATTACACAACAAAACAGTTAAAGGACAGCAAGTTTAGCTTTTTTTTTTTTTTTTGCTGCAAATAGACAAAAAGCGTGTCATTAGTGGGCTGATAAAGGTTTCATGAGGCCATCTGAGCTGGCTACTGTGACAATAAATCAAAGCCAGAAAGAAGGCCAAGGCCTTTATGGGGAGTGCCACCCATATATTGACTGCACATCACAGCAGCCCTCATGTTGTAGGCTGGATTATAAATCCCATTTCTAAAAGATATATGAGACTTTTGCTGTGTAAGACCTGCTTTTTCTTTAGCCTAACCATATGTTTTTTCTATTTAATTTCTATCAAAGTCTAAAAAAAAACTTTTAAGTACTTGCACAGTAATTATTTTTTGAAGTGTCAGTAATACTACGAGGAGACTTAAATATTTAAAAAAAAAAATCTGTGTACTTGAAATTAGCTTACCCCCTTTTTTTGTCTCAACGTGTCCTGCCCGTCTGTACGTCTGACAGGATGCATGGTGCATGTAATGAGTGAGACGGCTGATGTAGGCTTCTATAGAGCTGAAAAAGTAGTTTCAGGGAGAGGGAGAGGGAGAGAGAGAGAGGGAGAGAAAGGGATCAGTTAACAGATGAGGAGGAGAGAATCCAAGCTGAACCGAGGATCATCCCCTTCAAACTGTCCCGAAACGGGCCTCCGTCCCAGCAGAAACTCTGATCCCTCAGCCTGCCAGGACCGCAGAGCTGCTTTGTTAAATACTTTGATTACAGCAGCAGATATCAAGAACTGGACGTGGAAACCGTCAAAGTGTTGCTCTTCAGAATCTCGATGGGATGATTTCTGACTCAGATCACAATTGATGTTATTTAGATGAAATGCTCTCACTTGTTTTCCTAAAAAAAATAAATAAAAAGTGTTGCATATCTGTTGATAATCGGGAGCTCTGGTGACTTGAGACGGTGTAAATAAAATTAAAAGTTACACGTTTTTACTAAAAAAAAGTCGCAGAGAGGGTTATTACTGCTGGGAAACAGAACCAGAAATAAAAGTTTGGCTGGTTGGAGCGCTTTAGTGTTACATACATTTATTGCACAACAAAAAGCTCCATTTTTTTTGTATTCTGTGTCTGTGTGTGAGAAAAGAACGACCACCTCCATATTTCTAAAAAAAAAACAACAACCCGCTTCTCATTCTATACGTTCTCCTTATTCAATTCCTGGAGATGGCATCCATTCATTCTTTCAGACAGGAAGCCTTTGTGACAATTAATACCTCTATATTGTCTTTGCATAAGGAAACCTATTTACATTTCCCCCTGCATGGATTGTGCTGAAACTATTACTGTGTCAAGGGTGACTTATGGTAAGTTTACAGTCAGCGGTTTGGATATAAACACATGCATGCACGCAGATGACCCGCGCGCTCACACACAAACATCCCTCACAAACATTGATTCTGTTTTGAATTGTGCTTCTTCTTTTTTTTTTCTTCATCTTCTTCTTCTTCTCCAGAGCCCAGATAGTCTTGCTACTGCCCATGCTGTTAGTGCGCCAGGCATTTTCAAACTCTTTACATCCATTACATTCCACTAGGTAAATACCTAATGCTGGAAACATTTGTCAATGTATGCGCCTGGCTGAACAGAATAGATTATTGGGGGCTGAGTAAAATACACTGCATTTCCAAGCAGCACTATGCCTGTGACATATTAAAAACTTCACACAAAACCCTGTGCAGCCCCCCCCCTCTTACCCCTGCACCAAGGCTGGTAATATTTCAAGGAAATAAAGCAAACAATAGTCGACATTCTTGGTAAAAAAAAAAAAAAAAATAGGAATGCCACGAGCAGCCGGGCTATTTCTGCCCCTTTATAAGCAATACATTTTCTTTATTTACTTTAAGTGACAATTAGCAGTTTTATCCAACATTTTACTCTAAAAGGATTATTTTTTTATGCATCACCTGGATATGAAACCAGTTATTCCAGGTACAAGTTGCTCTAATGTTGTCATATTCTACGTTAGCTTATTTCTATATATCTTGTCTTTATGCATCACGCGCCGCACTTCCAAACGCCTGAAAGGTTGACGAAAGGTGCCGCACATACAAACACTTGCCCTGCCTTATTAACATTTCGAAACAACATTTGTCACTGCCTTTCAAGTATTTACGGTCTACACCTGAGGGAAAAATAACGACCTGAAACTCCGGACGGCGGGAGAATGTGATTTCGTCCATTACAACTGGGTCAGAGCAGAATTAGACCGACAAACATTTCCCCCACTTTTTTTATTTCCATCTGTTTTGATGGAACCTGTAATAGAAACATTTCCAGCTTATTCCTTGAAATTGCCACGACATTCAAACGGGGATAACCGACTCATTCTGGTGTCTAAATACACCTAAGTAGCAACGGGGAGGGTTTGGTTTTTATTAACTGGATTAGCACTTCCTTTAAAACGGCTGGTATTAATATGCATGGAGCTGTGGGACGCCTCTCAAACGCCAGTTGTCAGGGAGCGGTGTAGATGTTGTCAGGTAACTAACTGCACCTAAATATAGAACAGAGCTATAGGTTAGAATGACAAAGTGAAGGTTAGTTATTCGACCTCTTAGCTACCGAGTTAAACAAGAAGATTGTGAGATCTTTTTGCATGTTCTCCTGCATGCAATCAAACGAATAAATCTTGTTTTCCACCCTTTGTTCACTTTCCTACAAGCACATAAAATGCCGAAAAACTTTCTACTGCCAATAAAAAGAGTTGTGCTGCCTTGTTACTACCCTTCAAAAAGCTCCACATGGACACAGAGTTTGTATTTCTAACCAGAATTTAATAGAAATCATTTAAAATCATCATCTTCCTTCGGTTAGCGTGCTTCTTCCCTCTTTGATCTCCAGTAATTAACAGTGAATGGGACTCCTGTGGCCGACCCTCTCCAACAAAGATGCACAATAAAGAGCGGGAGCTAAGCGTGGACAGGGGTAATATTGAGGTCTCTTATTTGGGTGCGTTTCCTTTCATTCCTTCGATATTCCATTCCTGGTTCTGCTTCACGGGTTTGTCTATTGTGGAGCGCTGAATGGGAGAGTGCAGGAGCGTCTCTGCTTCCGTTAATTAGAGCTTTATGCAGCTTCCGCTCCTCGAGGAGTCAAAGTTGAATCAGTGGAGGAAGAAAAAAAAAAGAAAAAAAAAAGAGAGAGACCCTCTGTGTTGCTCCAACCTCTGTCCTCCATTGTGGCTTCAAAGACATGAAGAGGGATAGTTTACCACTAGTTTGGCTAAGAAGGTGGCGGCGGAGCAAAGAAAACAATCAGAAAGTTTTCACCACAGAAACGAGGCAGGACTACGCATCCCACGCTCACATTGTCGCTTTAGATCATTGCTTCACAGCTGCAGCGACAGTAAAGTTTTGCACGTATGATCCAGAAGTTCATATGGAGTTAAAAGCAAAGGGGACATTCCAAGGACTATTATATGCATACTGATTGCGCAGGAACCCCGACTTGTCTTTACACATGAAATGACCAATTGTTCGTGCGGGCTTAAGTGATGCACGAGGAAAAAAAAAAAAAAAAGAGTCCCGGGGTCTGTTATGACATGTGGCTATGGGTGTCCTTTTATACCTCGAGAATCCCTTTGCCTCATTAGTTAACACACTTTCTTAGTTTTGAACAATACCTTAGCTTGAGTTCTCCCAGCAGAAATCCCCCCGCTCAGTCGATATTTCCAGGGCCTGCAGCAGAGTTTCAGAGAGAGGGCCCTTTCCCCCCTGTCCTAACAGCTTTAATACTTGTAATTATCTCTTGCTGGGGGAGGCTGGAAATTGGATTAGGGTGGTGAGTCTCAGCTGAATGAATTACCTCCATCTCCCCACTTGGTGGGCCACACACTGATAAAGTGCGGAAAAACGGATTTGGATTCAGCCTTAGCATTCATGGCTTCCTTGTGGAAAAATGAAATTTTCCAACAGAAGGGGCCAGTGTGCCAGCAGTATCTGTCCACAGCATGTTTCATCTGCTCCTGCTCTTCTGGAAATGCAATTACCTGCGTTATCAGGGCCTAAATGGTGACAGTTTGGCAGGGGAGCAGTTCCACCTGCCAAAGGCATCATTCCACACTGTTTTTTGTCGCATTCGGTACTCTTTCAGTTTGAAATTATTCCCTCCTTATTTCCACCTGTCAGAGGCAAAACAATTCGCTGATTTGTTTACAGGTGGAATAATATCGTTGGTGACGGCGAGGTGAAGGAAGACGACGTACGGAACCTCAACTTTCACATTAAATTTGGTTTAATTTTCTAAGATTTGACTTTTTTAAATCAATGTAAGTTATCATGAACTCACATACAGACTTCTGACAATATTATTGACTTGTCTTAATGTTTATTGAAGTCAAACAATAACTCAGGTGGAGCCAAATATTTCGATGCCTGAGTAGCTGAGAGAAGAAGTACAGAACAAACGGAGCAACCAGTAACATACAGCACAGGCTCATACTGAATTATTCACCAACATCAACTCCGCTAATGTCCCACACGTGTTATTTTTCTCAAAGGAGAAAAGGTACGCTCTTTCAGAAGGTCTATTAGATCAATACGTGGTCAGGCTCGCCGCCTCGTCACACGAAAATGAAACGAGCAATTAATCGGCTGGACTTTACACCACAAAGTCTGTGTTCGTCTCGTGAACTGTTTTCGGGTGTATTTGCAAAACAAATGGCTCGAAATTGGGATTTTATTACAAATCATCAAACACTTCCCTAAATGCGGCGTCTAAATGAAGCAAAAATTACCTCAGACTAAGCCGAACTAAAGAGATAATGCTCCGAGGAGAAGTTAAAGACTTTCACTTAAATTGAAATGGAGCCAACTTTTTTTTATTTTTTTTCCCCCCTTCTCCCTGTTGTTCATTAAGCAGTGGTTTAAATTCGGTTTCATATTTAATTTCCCGCTGTGTCATTGTAAGGAATCAGATCAAACAGAGGACAAACTAGCCCTACATACCCAGCGCTTGCTATCAGACACCCCCCTCGTCTTTTCCACTTCCCATTCTTTTAACCCCCCACTGAGGACAATCCTTGAAGGTAGATAAAAAGAACAACAAAAGATAATTAAATCTAAAAAAGGAGGGAAAAATCTCTGCTTTCTCACTCAAACAGTTGGGGATAGATTTCAGCACAGTAAGGGTTTGGCTAATTTATACAAAGGCCTGATGGGAGTCCTTCAGCATTTACACTCTGCCTGGGACATGGATGGATAACGACAATATTACGCTTCCTTATAGTTGTTGTATGTTCCCGTTTTCACCGACCAACCTTATCGCACTTCCCAGCACAAATAAAACACACTATTTGCATTTGTCCACCAAAACTGGCATTAACCCGTCCGTTATCGCAGGAGTGGAGCCTGCTCTGACGTGCCTTGTTGTTCCAACTCAAACCCGCATCCCATCGGTGACAAATCTAAAATTATAATACAGTAATGCTTCACATAGACCCAGCTATTTAGGCGTGAATTTAATATTCATTGCTTTTGCAGCTTGGTTGGTTTTAAGGTGCTATCACCCTTATCCACCCTCCTCCCAACCCCACCCACTCCCGGCATCGCTGCCATCTACACTGCTATATCCACCAAACAGGGGCAAATGGCAGTCACTGGGACAGACGTGCAAACACACATCCAGCCGTCTCTTTGTCCCTCCCTCCTTCAGTCATTTTCCCCCATTCTCTTTCTCCGGCTGCCTCTCTCTGTCCCCCATCACTCTCCCTGTCCTTGTTTTTGATCTTCAAACGCTGGTAGGGATAATGACTACAAATCAGGGATGAAGGTGAGTGATCACAATGTGGCCCACCCATCCCAGCTGGCCTTTTTACTCCCCTCGTATGATGCATCTTCCTGACTCTTTTTGAGAACCCGCTGAACTGCACCGTAAGGGTTTCATGTGTGGTTCACAGGGGACTGAACACAGTCGGACGGAGTCGGTGTTTAAGGCTTCCTAAACGGTTTGATTCTCCGTTTGCAGCACGGACACGATTAACTACAACATGTGTGAAAATAGCATTTAGGTCGCGTTTTATACTGAAGTAAAATTTTCAACAACTTCTCAATTTACTTATATCGTCAAAATAACATTGCAATGCGACAGAGCCAATGTGAAGAGCCGTGTGCTTTAATGTTGACCTACTTGAGCTGCTGACCTACTTCTGTTTTTGAGAAATTGTCGTTAGTGTGGCAGGTACAAAGGTTTAAAATTGCCAATTACAGGATTAACAGATATCAGTTGAAGCCCCCTTTGTGGACGTAAACCTAATTAAATACAGACAACTTTAGAATATTTCTGAATGTGCCATGAGTTGCACCTGTGTCGCTAAATACTCACATTTCAATCACCGAACACAGTAAAATATGATCATAGCACACACAAATGGCAGTGAAACTTTGCCTGTAAATGTGTATTTAAGGTGAATGAAAACATGTGAATAAAAGCATCAAGACACCAACAATTAGAATCTGAAAACGCTGCAACTTCAAGATCTCCTTCCTGTTTAGTCGTCAAATTAAAAAGTGTCCTAGCACCAGGAGTCCTATCCTTTCACATCATAAGTTTCTAATGGGCAGTTTAGATGATTCATGCCAATCAAACATCTGTTCTGCATTCCCCTTGTCAAGAGGAGCACCTGTTGACCTCTACCTGACCTCCGCCGGTGAAGCAACGTGGTGGGAGAGAGGGACTGTGGTTTCCTGTTTCAGGCAGAAGCAGAGAAAAAGACCAGGAAGAGGTAGTTTTATGACCACTGTTTACCTTGGTGGAGGCCTGCCTCTTTTCCTCCTCTTTTTTTTTTTTTTCTTAATGTGCCCAGCAAAAAAATGTTTCACTAGGGAGCAGGAGGTGAAATTTTTCTCATCCAAATGGATGGCAATTTCCCACCATTTAGCACCTGAAGGTAATTAGCTTGAAGAGATTGCGGAGTGAGAAACACGTTCATGGAACATTAACTCTCGTACATTCTCCAGTTGCAGAGAATTAATAGGAAAGATTAAAGTTTAAAGAGAGCAAATGCCATTACCACACAAACCACCTCTCTGTGGCACCATCTTGGGCTAACTTTTCCCCCTCTTTATAATAAGTCTGTATTTCACGATGGCATCAGGGTCTGGATTACAATAGCAGGTAATAAGTGGTGAAAATGAGACGCTTCTGTAGGTTTGCGGTGGGGTTGTATATGAGACAATGGAGAGCCTCCATACCCCGCAGCTTCATTTTTCTCCTTAACAGCTTGCTGCTTGCTTCCCCTACCCTCTGATGCAATATGCTAATAACCAGTTCGGCATCCTCTCTCTCAACAGCGTGTTGGGCAAATGTAAATGCAAAACCTCAATTTAATAAAAGCCTTAATAATAAGTTATTACCACAAATAGCACGTCTGAATTACGCAGCTTTTCGGTGTGGTTCTATATGCAAAAGCCATGTGTGAAAACAAGCTGATTTATGTTTTACATGTGAACGTGTGCTCGTGTTTGTTCTTCCCGTGGTAGCAAAGTTGGCTCCAGTGCAAAACAGTGTATTTTAAAGATGATCAAAACCACACGATAAATCATACCTTCAGATTTAAGGGCTGAAAGAAATTAAATTGAGACATGGTGGAATTTATTGCCCAGAAAATCCCATTCTACTATCTGATTTGAAAAGTCCAGTCCTCCAAGCTCTAGAAAATCTATTTTCCACATTTTAATACCCTGCATAACAGTCCTCATAATTCATTCGAGTGTGTTAAGCACAGTTTTATTAGATCTGAAACAAATTTTGGTGGGGGATCCTATAGGCCATTAACCATGGAGTAATTTTATCCTTGTTTCCTTAATGATGCCATAATGGCGAGTGAATTTCTTAACTAAAGACCAAAGAACATTTTGAAGGTCAGCTTCATCTGCAGACTCCTTCATGCGCTTCTCTGAGAGATTGGAAAAGTCGGAGATTTTTGAAGAGTCATTAATAACGCTAAAGCTGAAGGCCTATTTGCGTTCTCGCTTTCTACCTTTTAATGTTACAGTTTCTTCCTGCTCCTTCTCTCCCTTTCCTTTTGCTTCCCTCTGTTTTGCAGCCTCTCTCATGCAGAGAGAATGGAGTGCTGATTGAGAGGGTAAAAATGGCAGCGCAGTGACATACAGATCCCAGATGTGGTGCCTCAATAATTTAAATTTTATGCCTTTGTTATCACTTTAATCATTTTCTTTATTCGTTTTGTTTCAGCGAACGGAGAAACAGTTGATAGGCCAAAATGCCCTGGGAACAATTTTTATTTGGTGTGTGGTGCAAAGTCTAATTAGAATTAGAATTTTGCTGAGCCTTGAAATGGTTGGTACTTTATCCTGATCGCCTTAGATATTGTTCGAAGTCAGTCATTTGTCATAGCAGAGCATGCTGGGAAGGCTGCTGCTAATCAAGACTCCATCTCCTCCACTCTTTTTCTGCTGCCATTGCACCTCTGTCCAAATAAATGCTGTTAGGTAAGAATGAATGCAGTCTTGGCTCTGACACTGAATCTTATGGAAGCCCTGCGATGCAGCAGTCAGGCCATGTTAAACCAGCCTGCAACTACCAAACAAATCAAGTTTAACTTGTTCAATAACATCTCTTACTTTCATTAACTATTAAAAGTCATTCGATTATGAAACTAATGATTTACAGCATCTGCTTGACGTACAGCAGAATGAACTTTTGGAGACTTTTCTGAGCGTCCTTTCATAATCAGTATTTATGGGATCCTGAGCAAATATGGCAAAGTCTCTGCAAGGTCACAGATCCTTCTGGGGGGTCCCCCCCGTCAAATGACACACCTCTGAGCATAGCTGCTTCCCCCTGAAGATTAGCCACATAAATAAATTAGACCCAGGGACAAAGGAGCTCTAGGTCCCATGTGAAAGCTCGCTGCTACCGGCGGAGGCCATAAGAAGTGGCATTTTTGTCATTGTCTGTCAGGGGCGGAGGAGTATTTCCCCAGAACCCCACACGCATTTTATCCGCCAGGTGAGCCGAGCGTCTTTAAAGAAATTGAAGCTGACAACCCTTAACATTTAGAAATGTACCAATAAATGGCTTTTATGCAGACGTATCCCGATGCCTTAGTGGCACACGGCGCCAGGGCCAGAGCCACTGCTCACGAGTGTCAGATTGAGTGAAGCTGTCAGAGGAGGAAACCCTCCGCAAAATAAGATCCTCTGAAGACCTGGAGCATCTATCAGTCCTTTGGTGAAACCACATTTCTGCTTGTCTGAACCAATAATCTGGACTCACATAACATTTATTTACACACTCTGTGTATTTAAGTCTCCAGTTAGCTGCTGTAATCAGCTAATAAACAGGAATAAATAATGAAATGCAGCACTTGTTCATTCTTACCTCCATTTAAAATGACTTGAGGATGCATTTAAACATCCTATATGCAGCTCATAAGACATGCAGACATGATAAACTGTGACATTTGTACAACTACTGCAAGAAATTACTCCCTATTGCATTAGTGCAGTGTTTAACTATGCTGCTCAAATACCACTAAAAAGATCTAAACACATTATATAAGACAATGCAAATACATTCAAAGACATCAAGTAGGAATCTCAAAAGGTCAGCTTTGCTCAGATCAGCTCTATGCTCAGACCTGCCTGGAAGCCCCAGCCTCCCTCAGGCTCCTTTCTTCCAAATGTTCAGAAATTACCGTTGGTGAGGGAAAAAAAAAAAAAAGGCCTAACGTGGCAAAATGTGCCTTTAATAGCCAGAGACGTTTTCTTTTTCAGCAACAAGTTTAATTGGAAAGAAGTAGAATTCACTTTGAACGGGCAGAAAAAAATAAATCGGTGTGACAAGATGATCGATTACCTGTAACTCCACCTGACACAGAAATTAGGGTTTTTTAATGATGGGCTGCCTCTTCTTGGACATGAAATTCAAATGCTCTCCCAAAGTCTACCTTCAGCCATCACTTGTCTCTTGCGCTTGTACGCTCCAAACGCAGGCACTTTGTCTTTGTCACCGGAGAAAGGACATTGTTATTACCGACATGCCTTTGTATTAACCAATTTCATTCCTCTACAAGTAACATCTCATTGGTTTTACCTGCGCTGCTGGCTCACGTTTATACCTGGCACACAAGTAGCCTCGTATTTTTAGGAATTTGTTTAACATTGATTCATATTATATATATTTGGTATTATTCTATCCATGCCTGTTTATTCCTTGGCTGTTATCCTGCAACACTCGGAGGAAGAAATATGATTTTTTTAAATAAATGAAACCAGATACACAGCTAACCGCGGTGCAGTGCAAATTGTATGGAATCAGTAATCAGCCACAGTCTCTCCTTCCTATGTATTTAATATATTTTGACACTAAAATAACCATCCATGAAGGGGCACTCATTTACACTTCATAAAATCCACATATTTCTCATTTATGACCGAAAGATCTGCTTAATGTGACACTTTTCTTGATCAAATTATTAGATGAAGTGTGTCAGAGGAGTTGTGAAGCTCACGTGGAGCCCGGCAGGCGGAGGGTGGAGGAGGAGGAGGTGGGGTTGGTGGCGGTGGTGGTGGTGGTGGTGGTGGGGTGAGGTGTTTGCAACTCGGTCGCCTGTGAGAGTAGCGATGCAGCTCCCAGCCGGCTGTCCACATGGCTGGAGGTATTGATCCAGTTATCATTGCTAGATCATCACTATATAGACTCAGCAGCAGCAGCAGCAGCAGCACAGAGAGCTGGGAGTCTGACTGACTGAACTGACGGCGAGAACACTGACTGAGTGACTGCCTGGAGGTAAATGCTAAGATTCTGCACAAAAAAATGAAAGGTAAAAAAAAACTCCACTAATCTTTTTCGTGGCTCTGAGATCTGATTCAACCACCATCAGCCCAACGTAAAGCCTCAAAAGCTTACATGTAAACAGTATCTCCAAATCCTGAACTCCCTAAACTCTAAACGAGCTGAATTTAGTAAAGCATTTGTAAAAATTCTAAATTTCTTAATACGCCAAGTCTTCCAATGCAGCTGTGCATTTGCAAAAAAAAAAAATTGCTGTAAGTCATGAAAGTCTTACAGAAACCCTACTCGAGTAGCTCCATGCACTTCAGCAAAATCCATCTTTTAACACCTAAATTACAACCAAAAAACACACGACACTCAATAAAAGTTCCCCTTCCCATTTGTTTGTGGCCTCCGGCCAGCTCCACAGTTTGAATTCCTGCAGTGTCGTCAACTAACTCAGCAAGTGGGTGAAAAAATACTTTCCGACATTTCACGCTAAGAAGCAAGAACGCATCCAGCACCTATAAACAGATTATTCCAGTCTTTATTTTTACCGTCTTCAAGTATCCAAACAACAACATCAGCAAGCTCTCAAACAGCGCCACAGACAAACGCTTTCAGAGCAAAAACAGAACATGCAGCAGGAGAAGCAAATTGCCCAGGACATGCGAGCTGTGGCTTCCCTAGAGCGGGGGCTATAAAGCTCACCTCACCTCACTGAGTTATATGCTAAAGCCCAGATATTTCATTTGCTTGATCACTTTGCCTCATCATAATCACTTTTATACAGATTTATTGCAGCGTGGGTCACAGTGCAGTGGAGGTGCAGCGTTCTCCAGATGTTTATGCCTCCTAAGAGCTTTCTGCTCACCCGCCTCACATGGTCTTTGTCTTATTTAGAACGAAGAAAATGTGAAATATGACAGGCGATAGTGCCCTCATTTGTTCTGTAGATTGCCTCACACACACCTCCCCACATGTCGGTGCCAGTCTCGCTCTACCAGCAACTCCTATTTCTCCCCCCATCCATGAGGACCCCCCTCCACCACCCCTCCTGCTACCCCCACTGCTCCCCAACTCTCCCAAGTGTTGTGCTGTCCCCGGCCTCCACAGTGAGGAGGAGGTGGGCACAGGGCTGTGGAGCACAGCCGCCACCACCAGCATCGCCTCTGAAGGATAATGCTGTTTATTGCATTTGTCAGGCGAACGCGGCAATACTTTGTAAGTCTATTGCCCACTTACTGCCATGTACTTTGAGCCTGCGCTGATGTGCCTCTTTTGTGTGGTTCTGCTTGTGCTATTTGGCAAATTGACTCATGGCTGAAGGTTGGAAACGGAGCTGAAAGGAATTATAACGCGTTACATTCTCCTGCTCTTTGTCCCTTTCTTTCATCCCAGCAAATATTTTCTCTCTCTCTCTCCTTGTACACCACTTTCTCCCTGTTCCATTCAAACAGCTAAAGACCGGACCAGGACTGATGATTCAAAATAAGTAATTCCATTAAATGTGTTTTTTTTTTTTTTAAGCCACAGGAGCTCTAGTATACGAGTCCCAGTAACATTATTGATGAGATCATTATTATGTATAGGATCCCTCAGTGAATAATAACCCATTATCTTTCATTTTTCCTGTTTTTGTCAGTGGATGTTGGAAAGGTTAGGCAATTTATTTTAATGTTAAAACTGTCAGGCACTTACACAGCCATGTCTTGGTTCCCAATACATTTTGCACTTGGGGCCATGATTGGTTTTAAACTAGGCTACATCTTTGAACAAGCTATTCCCACAAACCTCAGTGCAATTCTTTTTTTTTTTTTTGCTTTCACTGAATTGACTGCAGGTCACATTAAGACTGCAGCCCTAATAGTTAAGTTTATTTAAAACAATCTGATTTTGACCCATGCTAAAAACAACAAGAACACTGTTGAAGTCTTCATTTTTAATCCTGCAGGGTTACAAAACATAAGGCGGCTTGCTAGTGATATAAATATACTCCCACCCATAGACAAAGGAAGAGGAGGAAAAAAAATGCTCTGAACGCTTCAGTGCATTTAAATTTATACAAACTCTCTCCTTGACAGTGATGAATGTTACACTGTATTCTACAATATGTTTAATGCATAGGCCTGTTAAGTTAAGTTTTCTATTCCAGCGCCGTGCAGTGGAGTCACCTCTATAGTTTACCAGAAACCACATCATATCACCAGAGCAACGACGAGAGCACATCAGTCAGCATCTGCACGGATGTTTTTATCTCGCAGATTACGTGTTTGATGGCTGTTGATAGATTTCTAAGAGACCCTGTTAACAAGAACTATCACATATCCAGCATTACAGCCTACAGTAACATTACCCAGCATGCATTCTTCTCTGCTAGGTGTTTTATTATTAAAAATGCTTGTTGTCTACCAATAGCTTCAGTGGATTTAAGAGAAATAATATTATGTTTAAAGTACACCCGAAACCGCTATGTTTCCACCGACACTACAATCTGTATTTGAGCTGCGATGAGAAGGAGTGACAGAAAATTAAAAGCAACTTCTTATTTTGCAAACACAACATAAAACAGAATTATTAAAGAAAATAATAATTGCTTGCAGTTTATTTGGATTCTTATTAAGCATTTCCTCGGCAACTCTTCTTCTTGTAGTGCAAGAACACGATCTAGTAAACAAATTAGATTGGAAAGTAAAACTATACTCTGCAGTTAAATGCAATTACCCAAATACAAGTACAATTTCGAGGTACTTTTCCTTTATATTTCTATTTAACTACATTTCAGATGTAAATGTACTTTAAGCTAAACTACATTTTCAGATTAGGATTTTGCATTTACTATGTGTCATCAATTTATAAATTTCTGTGCTGTAGATAATAACCCAACAGTATATGAAGTTGTTAATATAATAAAAACCCTGCTTGCACGACTACTAACAGTCCAACACCAGAGTAAGAAGGAGGTTGTCTCAAGCAAACTTGGAAAAGTAATGCATGTAGTGCATGTGTACTTTCATATTCTGAGTGCAGGTACAGATGTTTCTCTACTTAAAGTAAAACTGTAAATGCAGGATTTGTCATGTAGTAGTTGTGTATTAGTGAAACATCTCAAAAACTCCCAAGATTGCATCCTAGACAACGAAACTGCATTAAAGCCAAGCTGCACAAATACAAAATCAGAAAACAAGTTAAAGTGCATTTACCTTCCAAATGCATTTTATTTTAGAAGCCTGTGTTCAATAATAACTTTTGTAGTGACTGGTTGGGTTTTGGGTCACAGTAATCCTTCAAGACACCTGCAGTTCTTTGGTTGAAGCAGCATTAAGTTGCTTCGTTTGAAAACTGGCACAGCCTCCCACTTAGCTTCATTTTTTATTTTACACGTGCATCGTATTTCTTCGTCATGTAGTGTAACCATGAATCACCAGCAGTTTAACACGAGGACCTGCGGGTTCACGCGAGAGAACGAATCCACCAGCGCTTTAATGTAAAAAGAGCAAATTGTGAAGCATTCTGACAGCTCATCTGCATCACGGCGGCGACGTGGCAAAACCGAAATGCAGTTGTTGTAACACATTGTTGGTGTGTTTGCTCAGGTAGCATGCACGCACCATCAGCAATGAATGTTTGTATAGAGGCGAGAGAGAGAGGGAGAGAGAGAGGGAGAGAGAGGGTGAGGGAGTTATCTGTTCACACAATACATAATCACTCAGGCAAGGCTTATAGATTCAGGGGAATGGATTCCATGTCAGGATATCACACTTACCAAACCTTTAGAGTGTGGCACCTTGTATCCAGTCCTGATGTGACACAAATACTCTGTGGCCCATATAAAATCACCTCCACAGACAGGGGGCTTCACAGACGACCCGTGACAACAAAAGAGCATAAGAGAGGTCAATTAATTAGATCCCGAGTCATAAAATCGGCCGAACGAGAGAGAGCCGCGAGCAACATGTCTGCAGGTCCGAGTTAACAACCAAGTTTTATGACCTTGATACGGATCCAATATAACTGCACATTGGTAATGTAAATACAATTAAGCATGGCGGCGCAATTAAGTAAAACCTTTACAGGTGTTTTGATTTGGAGTGTGGGAATTACTGCAAAGTTTTCTGATGGCAAACTTGAAGGTGACAGCAATAAGTGATGTTTTACAGGATGTAATTTACAGCGCTTTGACGTGAGGCGGTCATCATAAATGCAAGATTGTGCGGGGACCTCTTGATGAGCAGACCGAGTGGCTGCAGCGACAAACAAAGACTGATTTGTATTTTTTTTTCCTTTGCGGCATCTTATCACATCTGAGTGCGGTAATTTGCCGAGGCACTGCTTTAAATTGCTCCCCAGTAACAGCATTTAAATGGGTACCCATTGAGATACAGTAGTGCTTTGTGGTGCAATGTAATTCAAACACAGCCAACTGAGAGCAAAGGTAGGATGTACCGCTGCTCTCTGCCCGTGAGCTCACCTGCTCGCTTTAATACAGGTGACTGTGAGAAGTAATTCTTGTACAATCCTCTTTTTTTTAATGAGTGTGCCGGCGTACAACAGCACACCCAAGAGTTCAATAAGAAGGAATCCTATATATTAACCTCTCTAAATAAAATGTGAGACGGTGGATTTTTTTTTGTTCTCTGCTCTTAAAGAGGAGCAACAACTTTGTATTGAACGCTACAGATGCCCTTTGAGTGTGTTTATAGCAGCATATTCTTCTCACTCAGTCAATTTTCTGCGGTTTTCCGTTCGTATCGGGATGTAATTCTCTGATGTTTCCATGTGTACTAGTTTGACGGCGGTGCCACAACACACTGTTGAAGCAGCAAACGACAGCAGCATTATATTCCTTCTTTAGTTTTATGAGCCATACAGAGAGGTGGGGTGATGTAAGGGCTGCTGAACCCTTCAGACTAGAGTAAAGACTGTAATATGTAAACAAAGCTGCTCATAGGCGCTCTGATTTACAGTCCTCCCTCCCCACCTAAGAGCACAAGTCCTGCTCCCTGCTGAATTGGCTGCACCGCTTTAGTGACAGTGTGAGCTCCGATGCGTTTTACCCCTCGCCAGTTTTTATGGCAAGTTCGCAACTTCTGACTCGACGCGATTTCACCGCAAAACAGGCCGAAAATGTTTATTTTATTTACCACACGCGCGTGAACCTTCGCCCTCCCCAACACGATGAACCACTTCTGCTGTCAGAGATCAAGCATATCCTCAGACTCTTGATACGCCATCTGTATCTTCACCCCTCCTTAAGGTGGGGTAACCAAGCCGCGAAAGGTTCTTAACATCTGCGCTGGGCTGCTGTAAGTGATACTGAGGAGTTATAATTAAAGGTTCCGACTGAGGGAACAGTGTTTAATGTGGAGCACCCCTCTGCTATCCATCTGAAGTAATGGGGTGCAATGCAAGCACCCGACTGCCACTCCCCAGGCCCCGTCTCACTCTCTCATCTTTACCCCACCTCTGATGGATGGGGAGGACCGGGGGCCAACTCCACAACGACTTCGACTGATAGTGTACCGTGCATCTCTCTCTCTCTTTGCTTTTGGCTTTTCTTCTCATCTAGCTGGCATTGTGCGGCGCGTGCTACGCTGTGAGTGATCGCTCGGAGAGTGACTGATTCCAGCAGATTGCGCCGTGAGTTAATTGAGAGGACGAGACGAGGACGATCCGAAAGAGTTCAAATGACAGATACCGCTGGAGCCGACTTTCAGCAGATTGACCTTTTCCGATGATAGTCAAAGAAAAATAAACGTCATAATGCAGGATAAATCAAGCGCAGATCATTGCATTAACATAAAGACAGGCTCTTAGGTTTGATGGAGCCTGGAGATGAAGCCTGTGATAAACATGAGCTCCTTATATGAACATAATGCCCTCCAATGATGCACATACTAACCTGCATGCTGCGGCAATAAGGCGCATGTGTGATTACAATGAGGCATTTGCAACAGATGCGGCATCGAGGCTTTGTTTGAGGAATTTTTTTTACATGGATGCATGAAATACTACAAGCAAATAATAAGCTCAGGACCTTTCACACCCTTAATGCCGCTTTCATCTGTTTCTGTTCTTATTTCTCACATCGAGAGGAAAATGAGTCCCTTCAATTGCCTCAAACGGCGTCCCTCATTTTTCATGTCTGCGCCAGAAAATCAGTTGTGACAGGTAAATTCTGACAGTACAGAAAATCTAGCCTCAGCCATTAGAGTTAATATTATGTTTCTTTGGCAATCCCTCATCATTTTTGGGCCTCATTGACTATTTTTCTTTATAAGATATTAAGTATTCAAACCTCATTTACATCCTTATTTTTCAATTTGCTGCCGCAGTAGTTTAATTTATTCCATATAATTTCTTTTTCTGAGAGGGACATTAATCATTGCCTGTTCCTTTTAGTGCCTCTGGGATTTTTTTTTTTTTTTTTTTAAATCAATAAAATAAAGGCTCTTCCTTTGCTGAATATGATAAAACATTTTGCCAAGGGATATCAGTGTCCTAGCCAGCCAGCTTCCTCCTTCTTGTTTTATTCATTTTAGGCTTTCCGGGCTTGTTTATTTATCTGTCAGCCTAATGCCTGTACTTGTCATACGCACATACAGTACACAGAGGGAGAGGTCAGTCCATTCAGATATAAAAAACAAAAAAAAGAAAAAAGGGGTGAAAGTGCAGCCAGTCGTTTTATCATTCCCGGCGAGTGGCCTTCCCCTTGATCATCTTCATAAGACACCACGTGATTTTCTTCTTCTTTTTTTTTTCCTTTTCATTTTTAATAGCTGATGTGGGATAGTCAAGTGTGAAGAAGGGGGAGGTTGTTATAGAAATTTAACTATCCTTTACAAATTGATTCACACTTCACCAGCGCACAAGGTCCAGTAGGTAAATTACCAGGAGGACACAATCTTAATTCTCTGCCTCCGTGGCATTACTGCTGTGTCCGGAGATGATCGCAGCATTAGCGGATGTAGATAGTTGTAGGAAGATACTCGCCACGGTGCGACTACATCTTACATCTCGTGCACGGAATATATATGCGTCACAATTTGTAGTTACACCTCATGACATCGTCTATTATGTTTTGCTTATTCTTTAACGAGTCAAACCAATACAGCAGCGCCCGTCACTAAAACTTCAGGGAATAAGTGACATGATCATAAAAAAAGAAGTTTTCAATGTGTAAATGAATGGTGGGGTCTCACTTTAAATGGTTGCCCCCCTCATAGTCAAACTGCTCATTACTATGGAGCGTTAATCTATATTAAATTATTATAAAAATGGTCGTCCAAAAGAGTTCAAGTCAGCGTTTTCCAAACATCCACTCCTAATGACATCATTCTTCTGCTGTCATTAAGGATATTAAAAATTCATTAAGAAGAAAAGTACTGCTGAGTGGTAACAAATCAGTGAGCATTTCCCCTTCAAGACTAAAGAGTGAAGAGTGTGGCAAAGTTTGAGGTGTGTTTTTTAAAAATGGTCGCTGCAGCAGCCGAACATGGCCGTCAAATGGAGCATAATTAACTCGTTGAAGGACGCCGTTAAGTTGTTTTCAGCGATCATACGTAACCGGCTGAGAGGCTGAACAGCACAAAAAGATGTGGGTCACATGTCTTCAAACCTCAGAAACGACCTCCACTATCCAACATGTGCAGAATTTTAATAAAATAATAGAATCATTACATTTTTCTTGTTAATTTGTGCAGGTAGAAGATGTTTGGTGAATTAATTTGCAGCGTATGTACAGTGCAAATTTAGTACAGCTACACAATTGGGTCTGTAGGGGTTCAAAATATTCAATTACATATAAATATAGTAAAAAAAACAAAACCTGACTGCTTTACGATGCATAGAGCTCAGCTTAGCCTTAAATGTCATGACATGATATCAGTTTTTTTTCCTACTTTTTTTCCAGAAGCAATAAACATCTTTCTGTTTTTAAATAAGAAAAAAAAAAAAAACAAGTGAGCTACAGCGGTGCGAGGATTGCTCACATCCTCTGGTTTGCGGTGTTTTATAAGCTAATACCTGCCCATAATGTGTTTGTACTTTACATCTCGCAGTACTTAACATTTGCACTCCATTTTGTCGGTCAGGGCCCAGTGAGTATGTACAACAATTTCATTTATGCTATAGGGTTCTCTCAGCATTTTAATGGTTTCAACTGAATACACATCTCGTCGGATATATACTGTATACACAGTACGCTGCATTTTATCGATGTAAGCCTATGTTCAGTGCCACCACGGCCCATTGCTCTATCAAGTTTTCTATCAAGATGCTGAAGCCTCTTGTGCTTCTAGTAGCCTGTCCAATTCATCTGAGTAAAACAAGTGAAGTCTTCGACCCCTTCAGCGTCTCAGCCAATACCAGGCGCGCTACATCCCACCAGAAAACTCTCGGTTTCTTCAAGGTATCTGGTGTAAATTAAAGCTGCTTTGCAAAGAGCGGCTGTAAATTATGAAGCTTTAATCTTCTTGTTAAAACTAAGAGAAATCCCGTTTTGTCGAGCAAATAGTTTGATTTCTTGCTTGAAAAATAACTTAGCAATTATTTCTGTCTGATTAATTGTTGCGGCTTTTATTTGCAGAAACCATATTAAAGCTGGTGGCATTGTGTCTATAAGCACAGCAACGTGACATTTTACACAGTCCTGTCCTGTTTAGAGCAAAACTCAGTCCAATCTGTGCACCATTGGTCTCTCAACTTGATCATTTGGGGTAATTTAAACAGATCCAGCATCAGATTGAGAATACATTTCTATATTTTCTATGATAATTAAACCAATTAAAAGAATTACTGTGCAGTTTCAGCGGTCACTAGCTCTAGTCGGTGGAAGAAGTCGTGGTTGTCCAACACTTTGACGTCTTCTTCGTGAAGTTTAATCCTCCACAAGTCTTTTATTTGCCTACTATTTATTCCAAACAAATTACCGCAGCCATAAAACACATCCTGACTAAAATGCAGAGGAGAGAAAAAAAAAAAAAAAGTCGCAGAAAAACAAAGTAGAAGATGATAATTCACCTCCTACCCCACCTTCAAACTGATCAACATTAGTTCGGACCACATGAAATGAAAAAGGAGCGGTAATGGCTGCGAGCGTGATGGCCGAGGCCGGCTCGGCTCGGCGGGACGCACACGGACAGCGGAGAAGGAGGTGGGAGTAATAATGCTGATGAGATCTTAGCAGGGCGATCTGATTTCAGTGTGAATTAGAGTTAAAGAGAGCTCCCCGTGGGCTCATACTTAGGACAATCTCCCTCACTACCAGACATTCATTGTTAATATGACGTTCCCTGTGATCCTGGCTAATAACAATCTCAGAGGGTGGGGTCTTTTATGGCTCCAAGAAAGAAAGAAAGGAAAAAAAAAAAGAGAAAAGACACAGCTATTCTGCCTTTTGCTTAATGTTTATCTCTCGGGAATTGCACAGTGGCACGGCGCACAATGATACGATCTCTTTTAATTCTCTTTCTGGTCTGTTTACACTCAGAGGAAGAGCTAAGAAATCAGGAAGGCGGGTTGGGGGGGGTTTCTTCAGAAGACACACATCTAGCCTACAGCAGCTAATGCTTGGAAGCCATTATATTCTGATTGGAAATCTAATAAACAAATCATCGATCTTAATGCGACTCCAAACATCAGGGGGCGGAGCGAGCCACTTCTGTTTTAAATCTGACACGTCCAGCAGATAGACGTGATCACCTACGACTTAAACCCCTGACTACTCTGCCAAGTTCCAATTAAGGCTTTAGCCTCCAGGATACCCACAGATTTTTTCTCATTTCTTTTTTTTCTTCGCAAATTCAGTAAATATATTATTGAATCACATTATCTGTTTTTGCTTCGGCCCCATTACTCACAGAGAACAATCTGTAATGATAGTCTATCATCAATGTGGTGGGTCGTGTTGCACCATTGATTATAATCTTCCAAACAGCTTTTATGTTTATGAGAAATCACCCTAAGAGCAGTCTGCATCGTATTCTCCCTATCCGCTTCATGCAATTATATGTTTTAGTCCGATTGCAGATAAAAAAAAATCTGCTATTGATTAAGGTGTGCTGCAGACGCGAGACAGACCTTGCACTGCTATCTCTTTAGCTTTCCGGTGTCTGTGGCGGGACAAACAATATGGCAGAGCTGAAAATCCATCAGAGCTGACAGGTCCATTACACACCAACATCAAACTGCTTTTGGTTGTCTGAACCTTTTTGTCCACTATGTCCCACTTGAAGTATTACAAGCAACTTGAAATATTGCGGAGAACATTTTTTTATTTTTTTTTCCTGTAGCAAACAGAAGATTTTCTGATCTCGTGTGCATTAGGCTTTAAATTATCAGCAACAGGAAACAATAACAACGCTGATGGATTAAAAGTGGGGCGACTTTTTAAACACTATTTATTCAGTTGGTAATAATGAGCAGCATTAAGAGCCTTTCATCGCACATACTGTAAAGTCTGAGCGCTGAATTTGAATTTACAATGAGGAATACACCCAGGACGTTCATTATGAGAGACTGTTTGTTATCGTTGCATAAGGGAAAGAGCCACTAAATCAGCTCCCACAGGACGACTGCTCCACCAGGTCGCACACTGCTCCGCTCAGCCTTTGATGCGTCTGGCTATAAATTCTGAGTGCCGCTCATCTGTTCGTGGTGAGACAGTCTGCTTAAATACAGGATTGGACATTTAAATGATTTCACTAGTGACAGGCCTGCTGTGACAGAATAACAGATTCTGCTGAACAAATAGGCCGTGGAGGCTGCTGGGGTCCCAGGAGTCAGCCTCGAGCCCTCAGGCTCTGTTTTGTTAAGGACTTGTTTCAGTATGGCAGCACTTCTGGAAACATATTGGCCTTGTTACATTGAATGAAATGCTAATTCTCACAGACTGTCTGGATTGTGGGTCTTTGTGTGCGTGCATGTGGTCACACACGGTGAACATGGGCAGAGGGAAGAGTCAAATTAACAGAATTTATGCAGCGAAATCACAATCAAACACAGAGGCGGAAATCAGCATCGTCATTTAAAGTCTGGACAGAATTCAGCGTTAGGATGGGATCTGCAGCGACGTTTATCTAATGCAATAAATTGTGATTTCTTTGTCTCTTGCAGAACAAAGTAGGGGGACACTAAATTCATTTACACACCTCACGCTGGCCTTGAATTAAAATTATTCCTTGATTTAAGAGTGTGAGCGGTGCTGCTTGTCCTCTGACAGCCTGCATAGGTGGGAGTCCCAGAAGGTATTATAAGTTTATGATGGGATGATGAGGAGTAGGCCAGCCAGCATGTGCTTAAAAAAGCCAAGCCCAGCTCTTTCTGAACTTACCTTTCTTTGTGTGGGGAATTGGACAAAAGCCATAGTTCCCTCTGGTCTGTCAAAGCTATTCTATAATCAACCAACCGTGGCCCTCCCCTTAAAGAATAGGAAGACATTATTCAGCTTCCTCCTTCTGATCTTGGGGCCACAACAAACCATGTAAGCCATGGCTGACTGGTTAAAGCAAAAAAAAAAAGAAAAAAAAAAAAGAGGAACACAATGTCCTCCTGTCAGCAAGTGCAGACACAGAGGCCTATGAGCCAGGCACCACGTGACCCTTCGTCCACCACCTCAACCATGGTGGCCACGCCACTGAGCGCCGCCACACAGAGAGAGGCCTCCGACCTAAATGCTCTCAGTCTTCTATAAGGTCAGATGTCAAAAAGAAGCAGTCTGCTTATTTCAAACTGTGAGCACAAGTCAAAGATGTTTCTTAATCAAAGCCATTACCGCATATTTAAGAGTGCACCGAATGAACTGACCGAAGTAAATGTCATCCGCACACTGTCGTTCTGCCTGCCAGTTGTCATTTAAGGAGGAATTTGTACCGCAAGGAGCCAGAAAAAAGGTAAAACTGAAGGGCTTACTTTGTATGTGTAATCGGCAGACTGGAGCTACCACAAACACTCGAAGCCTGAGCTCATTTCCACGACTGACTGAAATGTAGAGACTTAACGCTCACCCAGAACATTTACTGGCTGGATGGTCTCAGTTTGCCAAATGGCATAAGGGGATTTTAAATTAAAGAGGAGGTAAAGTCTCAACACAGCTATTCTCGCAGGAACTGCCATGTCAAAAAAAAAAAAAAAAGCAAATGGATGTGAATTCTGTAATATTTTCACTTAGCAGCAGATAATCCAGAACAAGCACACTTGAAGAACTATGAAGCTGTAGTTAAGCTTAAACATACCACAGGCCTTAAAAACCCTCTGCAATCTTCTTATTACACCTGACAGCCAGAGAAACCTGGCTGTTAATTACGGGTGTAGGATATAGATTGTCCATTTCTACCACACACAAAACCCCGACTGTGCTCAGAAGCTAAAGCGAAGCCACTTCACGTACTGTTATTATTCCATTGAGCAACGTTGATTTTATAAGTGTACTGCCAATGATCATGGAGTGAAGCGCTGAATGTTAAATAGGTAAAGAGCCCCGTGGCAGTGGCATTGGCCCCCTGTTACCACTTAGTCCTATTTGGCTGGCCTCACTCACACTCATAATTAAGACCCCCTACTGTGAATATAAATGGCCCCTCAATCAATAGTGATAGAGAGAAATAAAGAGAGAGAGACGTGGAGACCACGGGCGTATCTCAGGGGCAAACATGATAGCATTATGAAAGGAGCAGCTTGAAAGCGGCTTTTACTCTGACAAGGGAGCTAACGTTGTAATTGTCCCTCGGGGGACCAGAGGCTCTTGTTATTAGAAAACAATTTCTCCCTCTAGGCCACTTCTTCCTTTAGCCTGAGGCCACAGATAGTAGGTTTCACTCCTGCAGCCTGTTATCCAGGTACAGCCTCATGCACGACGAACACACAAAACTTTTTGCACTCAGCTGTAATAAATAAATAGTTATTATATGTTTCACAGAGCCAAGTTATGATAATCAGAAAAAAGGCTCCTTTGAACCCTTGTTGCACTCAGCACAGTAAACCAGTGGATCTTTAAACAGAACAAAACAGCCCGGTTTAGGAATATGAGCGAATATGCGCGGCTGCTTTTGTTGGTCTGTCTCCAGCTTCCTTTGTTCTGCTGGAACCTTTATGTAATTTACACTGTCCTCTGCGAAAGCATACATCATTTCAAATAGTTACCTCATCCCCTGGTTAATTTCAAAGGTTTATTTCCTGAAATGAATCCCCTTTGTCAAATCCATTGATCCTTGCAAATCTAGTGCAATATCACTGTTTGTTTAATAAATTGACCTGTAATGTAGATTAAGTTAAAGGGGGGGAGGAGGAAAGAATAAAGAAAAAAAAAAAAAAAAAAAGTGGGGAAAAAAAAATGCCCATTAACATTTTGCCTTGTGAGTTTGTGTGGTTAATTTAAAACATTTAAGGCTGGAAATGAGCTTCTCCATCAAATGTCCCACTTCCATTTACATTTCTTGCATACAAGTCAATTTGTGGCTGCCCCACACCATAAATCATTGCCACCGGAATGCTGTGTCTGTACCTCTAGACATTACCCTGGCGCATGGTACTTAAAAAAAGCAATTTAGAACTCCATTTGCTCAAAAAACAGTGTGCTTTCAGCAGACTCACACTTCTCCCAGCAAAATGAAGATTAAACAGCATTGCCTAAAAGAGTTTTATAGTATATGAATATCTTGCAATTGTTCCAGTTGTCTTTTTTTTTCTCTTTTCTTCTTCTGTGTGATGTATGGTGCATGAATGAGTTGGATAAACAGGTATTTTGTTATTACTAAACTGGGGTCATTTTTCTTGCAAAAAAAAAAAAAATCAAGATATTTTGCACAATAAGATAAATCAAATTAAATCCATATTGCTATTATTTGTTTTTTTGTTATCTTTCCTATGCTCTGTGTTGCTGACCTCACTCCTCACCCTGTGGAGCTGCTAGAGAGAGAGAAAGTGGAAATAAACCTACACGTCTGTTTACTGTGCTTCCATTCGCCATCAATAATGGGCTGATAAAAGAGATGCTATCTGACCAACCAGAAAGCAGCGGTCAGTAAAATAGGTACAATATTGTGTCACGTATCAGGAAATAATTGATGACCCCCTTCACGGGGATCTCAAACGGGGCATTGGGAAATCATTTTCAATCTATGGCTTAGCAGATGAAACAAATGCTCCTGGCTTGCTTTGTCAATTCTCACTCCTTAGGGTCAAACAAACAGCTTTTCCAGGGCCAGCTCAAAGGCTAGTGTACAGGCAGCCAAGCTGAAAATGTCCCTTGTCCTCCACAAAATGATACAACCAAGCATTTCATATACCAACAGTTTGTTATTTGTCATTGACAAAGTTATAATAAGAGGGGCCTTCATATTCATTGACCAGGTGACCCTTGCATTCCCAGAGCCTCCAGCTCCATCCACGCAGGCTCCCTGGTCCATGTCTCCTCTGTGCTCTCATTAATGTGCCGGCCAACTCTTTATTAAGACACAGAGGAGGAGGAGGAGGGGTGGGGGAAAAAAAAGAAAAGAAAGGAGGAAATACAAGAAGGGAAAGCTTGTGGTAAAAACAATAAACACATAAAATCGTAGTGGACAAATCAAAGTACTACTCGAACAAACGAGTGGTTTTTATTATCAAAAATACCCGTACTGTGTACAGATCTGAGCGATTTATTGATTAAATGATTACTCAAAAGAAAAAAACATAATTTTACTGGCTGCAACTTCAGTTTCAGTCCTAAAAATTAATGTACGATATGACATCCGCAATAATACGCTGAATATCTTTGACTTCTAGACACACTGGGCTTTTACACTATAATCCTGTAATTTAAAAGGACAAAATACATCACTGAAAAACTAAGTTAATTAGAATAAAAGCTAAATCGATTTAAAAAATTAGCTATATGTTGGAAAAAGGGCTCAAATTTGACAGCATTCTGGTGAAGTCAATTAGTAATGTGTGTTTTTTGTGTGTGCTTGTCGTCTACTCAGCAACTTTGTGACTGATTAGTTTAGCCTCAGTGCTACCAGGAGCCACACAATGGAAACCAGGAGGAAATATTCACAGAGCCCACATAAAAGACACGGCCCGAGTAAAGCTCTGCTGCTGTGCCAATAGCTAATGAATCAATAAATTAAAATATTTACAATTATTTGTTGATGGCTGCTGCTGTAATTATTTGTTGATGGAGTGTGTCTGAACACACAAATCAAAAATGATGTTTTAAATTAATCTAAATAGACGCGGAGGTGACACGATGCTCCGTTTTATTTTTTTACGTCGTTGTCAACGCCTTAATTGATTGACATACTGGATTTCAAAATTGGATTTGTAATTTGTGTGACAAGGATCGAGCCACGACGTGATGCTGACGGAACAACTAAATACGAGGGATGACCGTCCAGAACAGACCGGGTGCACTTTTCCTAATCACAAGCTGAGAAAACACCTCTGACTTTTCTTTTTTTTTTTTCCAACCACATCGTACTGTGTGGCAGAATTACTCCTCCACTACTCAGGGAACGCTTTCCATTTCTTCAGCTGGCATGTCGTTGGCCGAGAGGGGGGTTGGGGGGGCGAGGAATCGACCGGCCACGCGCATGGGAGCCTCACATCTTACACACTTCTGTGTCCACGGGCCTCCTGCTCCTGCCTCTGTGAAACCAACAGTTTATCCTCTACCAGCAGGGCCCGGAGCACGCTCTGGAGGGGGGCGCATTGTACGGCATTACCAAGACAATAGGGCCATATGGGGAACAGAAGGATCTCCCGCTTGCCTTTTCAGCGCACAACAAACGGTGCAGCATATTATGCGTGGCAGCGGTCACTTTGAGGTTACAGTTTTTTGCATAACAACTGATGAGAAAAGGAAAGTAATTTTATTCCCATTTAGGACCATTATTGGCACAGCGTAAGGGGGTGAGATTTATGGCTTCTGAACAATACCGGTCTTGGTCAACACACTGATGAAGGCTCGGGGAGAGATAATAGTAGCACATCGTGTTCATCAAATCAGCATCATGTCAAAGGCGGCCGCCACGTTGATTTGTGTACGTTGACTCCCGGGCCACATGATGTCTGATTATTCCTTTCTGCCTGCTCCTTAAAATGCATATCTGGCACCCAGGAGGGACCTAAAATAATAATCCAAGCAACAAAACACATGTATGTGGCGATTTATCTCGTTGACAAATCCAAGAGTGCAAACACAAACGAGGCGGCCGTGACGTCACATGCAGGGCGCTGCGAAATGATGCAATTATAAATGTCTGAACATCTTGTGTGTTGATTGGAGCATCGCAGATCTTGTGATGGTAGACTGCAGATCCAATCCATTCCTGGTGTATGGCATCTTCACACACAGTCAGCAAAGCAGGAAAAATCATATGGTGAAGTGTTGCTTGATCTACGACAAGTGCATCAATGCCAAGAGACTCTGTTTTTCTTTTTTTTCTTTTTTTTTTTCTGAGAGGATGCTTTAAATATCCTCCTCAGCGAACGGCTGGATTCTCCTGAGATTGTGCAAAAACTTTAATGAATTCAGCCGAAGACGTTTAGTCACTTTCACTTATTCACACGGTTCGTTTTGGTTTTTAAAAATAATTTAGAAGCCGCAAAAGATATGCACTTGAAATTATTATTGGTGCCTATGGTGTCAATAATTATTGGCCTATCTGCATGTAATGAATTGACTATCCTCATAATCTGGCTCATAATGACTTTAGGACACCAAAGGGTCCTCTAAAGAAGATGAGAGCCTATTGATCCACAAGATAAATGCTCTTTAGGATGTTAATAGTCTAATTTGCTTTAATGATTTCTCCTAGCACTTCCCCAGTCAAGGACAGGATAATATACACTTAAAAAGGCATTCCAAGCAGAAGCACAGCAACTGGACGCTTCCTGCATAAAAATGTAGGGCATTTGAGTCGAATGTTTGAAATTGATGATCAACCCCGCCATTAGTTTGTCTTTATTTGCTTCCTTCCGAGGTAATTATCATGGATTAATGCTTTTCTGAAGTGTCGTGCAAAATAACATTAGCAGTATCCATTTGGAGGATAACCTGCCCGGGCCTAATAAGCAGAATAATAACGCTTCCAGGTTTTTCTTTGATGTGCCACTAAAGTGCGCAGTGAACACATGGTCTGTGGGATGGATGGTTGACGCATTATTTCATTAATTAGCTGTCAATTATCAAGCACAAATTATCCTAAAGATGTTGGTGGCATGTACTGTAATTGTTAATTATTTGTGTGAGGAAATGAAATCTCTCTCTTTTTTTTTTTTTTTTTAAATCTCAGCAGCTTTTTAATGCATCTAATTTTAAATACGGATTTATGTAAATTGTGTCACTTTTAATTTCAACACATTCTGGCTACATCTGTCAGTAAATCTTTGCTCTATGCCATAAGTAACATTTTAGGATTTTAGCTCACCACCAGAGCAAATTTTAATCTCAGACAAAGGCAGTGTAGTATGACACACCAGAGACAAGATGAGCTATTGCTTTAGCAGTTTCAGGCATAAATGACATTGACTTCTGGGAGATGGAACTCTTTAACATGCTCTGCACCAACTGAGTCACATCTGCCGTTGACAAACAGCTAAGGAGTAACCTGAGTCTATGTTCTCTTTACTGGCAATTTTTACATTTTATCATTGAAGTCAATGAGCCAATCTGCAATTTACGCCGTGGAGAGCGGGATGAGTGTATTCAGAACCCGGTCACACACCCAATCTCCTACTAAAGAGCAGCGATAATGTAATAATGCCTCACTGATGTGCCAGGCAGTAATGGTGCTGAACATCTCCCATTCATCCAACACTACCTGATCATTGCTTTAACGGAATAATACATTACGGCTGGAAATAGCTGTAAACCTCCAACTTTATCTTGGGAATGTGCACTCCTTTTTACCTCAGGAAACGTTCCTGTCCCTCGGTAATAAAAGGCAGAGCTATCAGGATGAAATGAAAAAGAGATTGAAACCCTTCTGTCTCTGTCAGCCAATGCACAGATATACAGAGTATGGCCTTCCTGCTATTTCCTAGCCTACAGGCTGTTTGTATTATTATGAAAATAGGTATTATGATCTTATGTTTTCTCCAGGACGAAAATGAAATATTGAACATGACTGCTTTTTTTTTTTTTTCCCCTCCTTATGACTGTAAAGCAGGTTTGATTGACCGTTATTTCTTATCCCTGTCAATTCCTCCTTCCTTGACAAATGACACTTAGCCGTCTGTCAATAATGGCCCACGTAAATGTGCTTAAATGGGCCGGGGCACACCAATGTTATGGCTGTTCATCCTATTTAAATTACTTTCTGCCTTACATAATTACAGCAACATGGTATAAGAGGGTAGTTCAAGCACAGAAGCAGTGTAATGTGTGTACAGAGGTGAAGGCAGAGATGCATACAGTAGAAGGCCATGTTACTTAAAGGATACAGAAGCACAAATGACACAGTGAACAAAGCTTCATGATAATTGAGAAAAGACAGAGGCGCAAGAAGGTGACACCAGCCATTAACCTTATATCAGGCCATTTTGTAAATCAATGTCACTCACATTTAATAACAAGTGTAATCAAAGGAATTATGCAAATTTAATTTGATGCCTCTTGCATTATGCAAATCTCAGCCAAATATAATGAGACCTGACACCTGACCAGTGCAGTATACAGCCTGGGTGGCTCTCATTGTTAGGGCCTGACTGTTTGAGGAAAAACACCAGAGTGAAAAAGGAAAAAACTGCATCGGGGAAACATCAATTATATTATTGCTACCAACTACAAAGAGTCGCTGATGTGTGCGCCTGTTTTGTGTTCTGCATTTGGTGGCTATAATAAAGACATTTAGATTGCTATGATTCAAGCTACACTGGATGTTATTAAAAGGTCTTTGTGTAAATTCGTCTGGCAATTCGCAAAATGTTTCTGTAATGGATTGAACACACCGAAAAACAAGAAGGAAAAACAAACAACAAATGTCTGCCGCAGAAGCAATTTTCCTCCGTACTGTATTAGTGACCAACATGTCTGCATGACCCACCGACTCTGACAACAACCCCACAGACACACCGTTACAAGTGGTTCATAATAACAAGGGGACTCCTCGCATCAGACGCAGTCAGCTGGTTCACTACAACCAAATGTTACGGAGTAAAACAGCATGTCATGCTGCCATTTGACACGGTGAAATAAGATTAGATGAGATCCGTTTCAAAGTGCAGGCAGTGCAGTGGCTGGCCTTTTCCATCACGCAATCTGCAACATACAAATACCGAAGCACAAACGGTGACACGTACAGAACAGTCCTGCTGGCTGCTTTTCAAGTGTGCTGCCACATTTTACATGTTTATCCTGCTTTCATTCCAATAATACAGTCAGTTACAGCACTGCTTTAATGTGTTCATTACAGTCAGAGGCTCACTGATGCTCTCAAACCGAGATTCTTGACAAAACAATAGAAAAATGAGCCCAAGATGTTTATGAATGGTGATCTAGTAAAAGGGCAGATGGATAGATGGAGCTAGAGTAAGACTAATTCATGGTGTATTCTGGATCAATAAAGGGATTTAGACAATACAGACCAATAGAGATGGAAGGATTAGTTGATCAATCTGTTCATCAACCAACAGAAGAAAATAATCGGCAACAAGTCTGACATTAACTTCATCATTTTTTATGCACCACAAACACAAATAAAAAACGTAGATCTTTGGTTCAAGCTTCTTAAATCTATTTCTGTTTTTTTTAGTCTTCTGTTATAACACAGGTGCATGTATCGGGGTTGTGGGCTGCTGGCTGGATAGCAGTTGCAACACAGTTAAAGGTGGAGTCTGTCATCCTGGAGAAGGACTGTTGATACGGAGCTAGTTAGCATATTTAGCATGTGCCAGATTTACCGTCCATCTTGCTCCCACTGCCACCTTTCCTCCCATCTCCCCTCCCCCTTTTGTTGTCGTGTGCATAAGCAGGAATGTACACGGGACACACCGGGACACTGCATCTGAGACACTTTGTCTGTTTACAGAGCCAAGACTGTATGAACGCCTGACTTTTCAGCACTCACATCAAACAGACAGCGAGTGGACCATGAGGAGATATTAGCTTCATTTGTGTTAGAATCGCTGACTTCACCTTTAATCTAGAAACAGAAAATTTAAAACCACCATTAGCTGCATTCATAAAAAAAGCTAAATAGTTCCAACTAAAGTCATTTTTTGAAGCACTAACCACGGCTTATTTTCACTCAAGTCCAGAGCATGTTTGTCTGCGTCAGTTGTTTCTCTCGGCGGCTGTACAGCAGGATTTGTGTGCCTCAGATGGTGTGTGTTACTAAGGAGTCCTTTAGTGCGCACCATTCTAGGAGTAAAATGAGCTTCGATCTGTCCCAGAGGTAGCCCATCAAGAGGTGGGGAGGTTAGTTGGTCGTCACGGCCATCTAGACCCTGGCCTGTGAAAGCCTGCCAGAATCAATGCTAATTATGCTGCCATCTGCGAGGTGCCTGTGCTAGCTTGACACCTGTTCACTTCCAAGTGACATACAGAAACTTCAATCAAGCCGGGAAACAAGACGCTAACACTGCTGGAGAGGGAAATGATTGGTAAAAGTATTGACAGCGACGACTGTTAGTGGATAACCAAGTGCAGAAGGGATACCTGCCATTCCTGAAGTTTTCTGGGCAACATATAAAATCTTGGTGTCAAACATCGAATCATTCACTCTTGGCTCCGGCAGAACATAATCTGAAATACCTCCGACCGTTCTGAAAATGCTGTGTGCAGTACGTGCCCAGTGAAAACGTCTAATTGACCCCAGCACTCTGTCAGCACTCCCTTCTCTCCTGGAATCCCAGCTCAGCCTATGTGTGTGTGTGATAAATGCCCCGGGGCTATAGCAACACTGTCCCTTTCCAGATAATTTATCATGCAAAGACAATCAGTCAGAGGACTTGATTAATATTTTCTGGGGGATCTTTTCAACTTTGGAGGCTGATCTAGCCAGCCACATTAGGCAGAGTGTTTGCAAGAGGAAACCAATAAACTAGGTTTGGCTGTTTGCTCACTGAGACCGGGGGCCTGTCAATTCTTTGCCCCTTGAAAGAGATCTGCCATTAAGGTGACATGAGAAACAAATGAGGCCAATTTCTCCTCCAATGTCCCATCTGATATGTCAATAAAGGCCCAGCAGCCGCAGGATGCTCTGAGATGGATTTTTCCTTGCAGCTAGACAATCAGTGGAATACATCTAACTTTCCTCCGATAGGTGAATCACTCAGACAAAACCAATGGACTAGTGTTAAGTAGCAACTGCAGATCTGGTTTCAGATAAATATATGAATGAGATTTACTTGCGAGGTTTTGTTTTCCATCTTACAAGATAAGATAAGCCAAGCAATGCATTTGAATTATGTTTGTCTTGCTGGGTATAAAACTGGGGGTGGACCAGACATCATCTCCCTTACAGTGAGATATGGCAGCGACGGATTTCATTTGTATTTTTGGTCAGTCAGGGCTCGCATCAGGCTGTTTGTGTAAGAGGCAGAGAAAAAAGATGCTTCTGTTCATGGCACATGACAGGTGGATTTACATCGCTGACTGATATTAAGAAGCTCCGTTGCTTAATTCAGTAAATGAGTGGCCCAATCAGGAAAAAAAAGCAGTTTTATTAAGATGACCAGCTGGAAACAGCACAGACCTGGATTACACTCTGTTTTATTGCATGTGAAAAAAAAATCTGGCTCAGACAGAAAAAGAAAATGTTAACCTTGAGATGAAATAAATGGCCGTACTGCTCATGTAGCTCTCTACACGAGCTAAAATAAAATAAAATATCAGTGCACGTGGACCAGTATTTTACCCGGCCGCAGTCAAGGACTGACAAACAGAAATTAAAATAGATCACAATTAGAACTAACATTACGGGCCATGTGGTTGTGATACTTATATGTAGAATTATAGCCTCATCTGCTGAGCTGCGGCATCGATACGCATTCATTACGTATGCAGCTCATAAAGTCAAATGTTTTTCAATAAATATCATGGGAACGAGGCTCGAGATACTCCACATTCAGAGACTTACAATGGCAGCATATGTTGAGGTGGATTGAGTCCTCAGGCTCCAATCTGGCTCTCTCTCCCTCGGACTTAGAAGATAAATTATGTGGGCTATTTTTCCATTATGTTAATCAAAACACTTGCCATATGCATTACTATTATTAGATTGGTAACAGAAGACATCCTGTTTTCAGTGTGAAACTGTGAGACTGAGCCTTAATTGATCACAAACACAGTTTTAGGATAGTCAAAGATAATTCAACAGCTGGCCTTGTTTATATCTCTTGTTAACACGTTATATATGTTTTATGGGGTGTCAATTGATGTCGTTTCATATTACAGCAGCAGCCTATTTACAAGGATGTCGCAGCGCGTAATGAAAAGCAGAAACGACAAATAAGGTGATCCGACCGGATTTCTGAAATAACAACACGGCGTCCCTATCAGCCGCAGAGCCGTTTGTGCGCTATCGAAGGATGTGGTTTACGTGACTTTAAGTAAAACAAACAAAACAAGTGCCGCAGTTCTGGCACTTGAAAGAGTCTGAGAATGCGCGCTGGCCCACCTGAGCCGGGCTAATTGATTCTGAGATACACATAAGGTCTCAGGCACCATCTTAAATTCCAAGGTTGCACTTACAGCCTGCTGGACGTCCTTGACTGGAGCCAGACGCGGGTCTAGAGAGGGTCGTTTGGCCAACAATGTCATTGTTATGGCCTTTGTCATCTCAATTAGCAGGCGGGTGCTAAAACACAGAGCTCTAAATGGTGGCATCAGTGTTAACCTGGGACACAACACACCGCCCATAAAGCCCAGCACTTATGCCTACTGCTGACCACGCTGTTTGTCTCTCATTACCTTCCGGCAGCAAAACGAGGCCCATGGTTTACACTAATGACCCACTCCTTCACAAAGTTACTGCAACTCCTCTTGTTGTTGTCAGATGGAAGTATGAAATGAAGCAACCAAGTTATTTTCCGCGCACGAGCCCGGCCCAGTTGCGGCGGCAGTGGCGTGGCACGCATCGGAAAAGAAGGAAAGTCAGTTTATCATTACAAGTGTGTTTCCTTCGTCAGAAACAGTGGCTGATTAAATTAGGCCCATTTTAAGGTCAATGTATTTCTTTAATCAGTTGTCCCTTTTGATCATCCCTGGGAAGAGTGCTCCTCAAACCCAGTCCTTGGTAATTGGTCCTCCTTTACTGGCTCACTGTCTGCACTCATATGCTCACGGTTTAATGTTTCCAGCATTTTCGGCACAGGCAGAGCACATAATGCTGTGCATGTTTAACAGTCATTTCCATAAGTAAGTGCAATTTCTGTACAGTTTGTTCCTGTGTAATGAAGTGAAATCTTGTTTGTATTCCCCCTATTTCACAAGGAAACCCAGTCAAGCAGCTACATGGGAATTAAAGCAGCTAAAAATTAAAAACCGGCACTATCTTTAACTGAATGTCACACTATTAGGAAATAAAATCAATTACTTGCATACTAAGTAGTTCTGTTTTTGTTATTTCTGATTTTATATTCGGGAAGAGATTTTTTTTTCTCCCCCCTCATTGTTATTGTCTGAGTCTATAAGTGACCTTAACAAGAAAAAATGCAAATGATGTGCGAGAGAAAATGGCTAACATTTATTTATCCTCGCTGTTCTCTTGTCTTGTTGGTGTCATTAGAACAGTTCGCTGCGTCCCATTCTCTCCCATTATCTCTGCTATCAACGCAGCACAGCAAGATTCCAGCAGGGCTATAAATACTTCCCCTGGACCACATACGGCTAGCACATCATCTCCCAGACACAGCTTAATGATGGAAAAAAAATCTAATGTCTTTTTGCTCCCTTTCTTCTTCACATTCTCACAACACCATGAAAAAAAGTCAGCCAGCTTGCTGAAGTTACACATACATTTATAGTTAAAAAAAAAAAAATAAACAAAAATACATCTGCACCTCAGTATCAGCGATGTCTAAGAAGGTGTGAGAGGAATGATAGATGTCTGTCTTGATCATCTGCTGGCACAGGTTTTTGTCGATTGCACCAGGGTCACTGACTGGCTCCGCAAAATCCATTAGAGCGAGAATGCAAAAAGGACACTTTATCTGAATTCATTATAAATGGATCTATATCTTATGTTTAGGGCCAAGGACGCGATTTGTATCACAATGCAAATATCTATCATTAAATGTTGACAGTTCATTTTTCCCGGCAAAGAAAGAAAAATGTTTTCTGTTCAGCACTCTTTCTGTGCTGTTCTTTTCCTGATAAGGCGCCGCCAAGTAGTTGAAGCTGATTTGTTGTCTAAATCGAGCGGTTTGTCATCATTTCACAAGGGCCAAAGTATCCGGTTTCATGATTTGCATGTAGTGTAACATTACAGGTAAACAGTATGATAGATATTCTGAAATACGACCAGTAATGCAAACACACAGCACGATATTGCATTCGTCTAATTTTCTGATATTGGAAAAACAACAAGCGTCAAGGATCGGGCTGGTGTTTACTCTCATAAAACCGTACGGATAGACTGTCGTAACGGCGGCACAAACTTTGCCTTTTGCACCAAGCTGACAGGAAGTAATATTACTGCTTGCTACCTGTGTATTACTATCGAATCAACAGCAAGCCTGTCCAAACTCTCCTTCATACAAACTGACACATCATCATTTCCTCGCACTTTGTCCGATGCAGGGAGTTGAATTGCTGAGCACATGGCTGGGCATGTCAGTCAAAGAGCAAAAGGAGCATCCCGTTGTGTTGCTATCTAAATAACGGCTATAAAGCGTAGCTAACGGTGTCCTCTGAAACGTGCTCAGGTGGAAAGAACTAGACAAACAGAGACAGCCACTGCAGTGCTCCCTGACACAGAGGACAAAGTGAGGGCCTCATTTCCTCCCTCTAATCAGTGTTTACATCCACCCCAGTGCCAATGGCTGGTGACTGAGCAAGACGTGTATCAATCACCAAAGGCAACCTAGCTGGGTAGGACACACTCATATACACAAACTCGCAACACACACTTTAACGCAAACAGACACACACACACACACACACACACCGGGCCTGGCACCGGGGAAGGCAACACTGCTTTCATCTTAACCTCTTCATTTCTCTTGTGTCCCCTCATCCTCTCTCCTGCTCGCTCTCTCTCTCTAATGGGTGCAGAGAAATTACAGCTAATTAAGGATGTAAATGGTGGCAGAGAGTGACTTCTAATTCTGCATTAAATTGTCTCTTACCTCAGCAGAAAAATTTATCATAGGAGTCAATGTCAACTTTTACTGGGGTGGGTTATTTGCATTTTCGCATGCATTAATTCTGGGATGTGCAGCGCCTACAGAGCCAAACAGAGGGCACGAACTGCTTCCCAGGAATCTGAAGGCTTCACGCCACTTCTCACCCTGTATTTTAATAGCTAGCGAGCCCTTTTCACAAAAATAAATGCTCGACAAGACACACTAGGAAGCACAGCGTGCAGAGCAAACACACTGAGAAATACATGTGCCAAGTCTGCATACCGCTGTCACTTACTTCACTCCACAGCTGTTTACAAGGTCACAGCATGGCCATTAAGATTGAGCGAATGCACGAGACACAGCTCGACGTGAGGAGCAGAACCCCGGGTTAGGTGTTGCAGCTGAACGCATTAATTATCTTTGCGGCCATTCTTGAGGTGAAAGCGGCAGATCTGAGGCGCGGCCAACAGAAGCGGTCTACACGGAGCGCGGAGTCAGAGGGCACGGCAGCAAACATGTGGTAGGTGCCAAGCTGCAGGGTTTGAGAGCTGGGCACCGGGGACCAGAATGATTAGAGACACATTACAGCCTTTCTGCAAAGTCATGCAGTGAGCCGTATGTGTCAAAGGCATGTCTACGTAAAAGACATCTAAGCACAAATACAGCTGTACTGCATGCATGTAACACTACCTGCATTACAGCAGATAAAATACTCCTCGGGTCTGACCTCCTGGACGCCAATAGATTGTGTTTGCTTGGCCATTGATTGACCCCCAAGTGAAGGACCTCATCATTCTCTCAGCTGTTCTTACGTTTCATCCAGCTCAATCCATTTACATTTAAGCACAGCTCTGCTCGGCCTAATTAGTTCCATGGCTCCATTAGTCTACATTGTGGTCAATCCATTCATCACTTTGCATGTTAGTTAAAAGCCCATTTCTCTGATCCTGTCACTGTTCTCTGCCTATTACTGTTCTTTTTTTCTTTTTAGATAGGCGAGTGAGGGGGATTATGGGTAACTAATTAACAACAGGATGACATCAGAGCAGGCCCAGCCTCACTGGAACCTTGTGGGCCTGATAAACTGTTTAGTTTTCACATAACTAGCTTAAAAGCGACACGTGAAAGTGTTTAGATTGTGTACAGACTTCGTGTACTTTATATTTAAGAATCAGAGGAAGTGGCAGGCTAGAAAGCAAAGGAGAGAGATAATACGAAGGACAGAGAGGGGTGGTAATGATCCCTGCATTGAGAGACTTGGCTCACCCACTGGCATACTGGCTCGTATGGTCCACTGGCTCCAAACTTGCTGAGGTCTAAAACTCACATTACGCCTCAAAAAATGCAGGCAACCAGGACCTCGACACACTGAAGCTAATTAATTCTCAGACATAATGAGACATTATCATGTTTGATGTACAGTTCGCATATTCTCAGGGTGCTATCAGGAAACAGTTTGCAAAAAACCTGCTCCGACAAAGAGGAAGTTCGAGGTGACGAGACTCATTTAGTAGATTAAGTTGTCACGTCAACCTCGTGCACAAGGGTTTTATTTTCTGTCAGGTTTTTTTTGCAAATAAAGGAACGCAGGGCCAGAAGCAAAATGCAGCAGAAGACTTTTAAAGTATAGAATCGTGGAGAGGTTTACATTTATAGCGCTTGTGTTTGAGTGGCTCTTCTGTTTCCTTGCTTGATTATATCCCACTTGTATTCACTTTACCATTGCCAGGTCACCACCACTTTATGTTTGCTATCTGCTGAAGACAAGTGCAGCGAGTATACCTCTCAGGATGATTCAATGTCTGGTACAGTCCCTGAAAGCGGAACTCATTTCCAGGCCAAGCTACCCCGGAGTCCCAGCAGGGAGACATGAAGCAATCTCAGGCCCGTGATGCCCTCCCACAGTACCCGCTGCCCTCTCACTCCCACATCCTTCCCTTTTATCTGGAATCTATTTCCCTGCTCCCCCCCCCGTAAGGTAACTCCATCTGAAATTTTACATCTCCCCTCTCTGGTTTCCCCTTCCCATGATGGATGAGCTCCACTCTGGGGTGTCTCAGCCTGTCCATCATGCTCCGCGATTAGGAATTAAAAATTGCAAACGTTTCACAATAGCCACCCCCATTTTTCTCCAGCCCCCCAAACGCCGCCTCTCATCCAACCACACCTGCCATAGCATCGCCACCACCATAACCAAAAGCCTCATCAGCGCCACATACCCATGCAGCCTAACATACTATCCCCAATTCAGATGCACCAAACACCTACATTCATCTAAGTGGGGGGAAAAAAAACATAATTTATTTTGTACTTCCCAGATAATTTACTTTTTTTTTCTTTCCTTTCTACAGGAATTCTCCATTTCCCTATAAAATGAAAATTCATCTAGAATTACATCTTATGTCATCATTATGTTTATTAAGCGTGGATGATGTATATGAACAGCGCTGGCTTGCCGCTGAGTGCTTAATGATGCATAAGATTAAGCCGAGGCTCTCAGCTGCGCTGTGACTCCCCTCTGGTACCCATACTGCCGAGGCATGCTGGGAGTACAAGCTCCAAACGGCCATCAGGTGAAAGGAACTAACATCTCTCTTTTTGTCTGTGTGAGTGAGACTGAATGTGTGTGTGTACTTGTGTTTTGTGCACACCGCTGAATGGAAGTGTGCTCCTGTTCCTGCGCACATGTAAGAGCTGAAAAGGAATGGTACACTATCACCGTGCTTTATAGCATCTGTCCACCTATATTAGAAATAACTTGCTTTTTCCTTGCTCACTGTGCTCTGATCATGCCGTTTTCTCCCCCTTCATATCTTCCTTCCCCTCTATCCATCCCTGGACCCCTTCTCTCTCTGCGTCCTTCCTCCCTTCATTTCTCTTCTCCCCTTCTCTCAGCCACACTGCTGTTTTGCCGCAGCAGTCTATGACAAAAACATTATCCTTCTGCTGCTAAACAATCCAATAAACCTCTCCACAGGGAGGAAGTTAACCTCTTGTCTGTTCGACTGATGCCTTCCAGACCACGTGACGGCTGCCACAGTAAATTCAAATCATTAGTCTCCTTGCCCCCCATCAGAGAAAAAAACTTCTATTAGTAATGGAGACCTCGTAAGAGACCTTCCGCAGAGAGCACTGCCTTCCCAATTCCCAGTGGAGAAATCCCGCGCAAAAAACTAATTCTACTTTTAATAATCTGTCATCAGGACCAGAGGCAGTCATAAATTATGTGGGGAGCATGTGCGGGAGCGAGCCACAAGAGGGAAATCAGGGTAGAAAATCAGAGCCCAAGTTTGACAAACTTTGCCGAAGATAAATAATAACTTACAAACCGGATTAGTTGTTAAGTCACAGCTGAGTGCATAGTCAAGCCATTCCAATCAGCCAATGTAGATGAAGAATTTATAGGTAGAGCTCATCATTTGTTTTCCCGCTCTCCTCCCTCTTTTTATATGCATGCCACCTTTTCTCATTCCTGTCTCCTTCAAGCTTATTATATTCAGGGCCTGTTGTCACACCCTGGGCTGGTTTTATCATTAACTCCTCGTGTGCCAAACCAAAGCCTACGTGTGAAAGCGTTTTTTAAGGTGACTGATTCTTTTTGTTTGAGGGATGGGCTAAGGCCAGAAGATGACAGAGGGAGGAGTGCCTGGCTCGTGTCGTAAAGTAAATTCAAGGGCACGCTGGGCTCCCCTCACCAGCTACAGCAGTATGGGCGCTCCACACCTTAATTGACAACTAAAACAAAGGAAATCATCACGGGAGAGGCGCGATTAGGGAGAGAGACACATTTGAAACATGACCACGGTGCTTTGCGGGACTGTGAGAGAAAAGGCTATCAGCCGCAAGGGTCTGCTCTTTGTTCCTGTGTCAATATCTCTGTAAACTATCGACATGCATCATAATCGTTCCCTTCTATCAAGTGCAGACTAAAGAACAATCTCCATTAGGTGACAGCGCCCCGGCAGGTTGATAAATGCTCCCTGACGAAAGGGAAGGAATTGCGTAAAATAAAGAGGCATGTTCCAACAAGTCTTGTCAAAATGGTATTGATTTAATCATCTGCAGAAATACACATTCTTGGTTAGTGTAGCGTGCAACAGAGATGGCAGGAGCAGCAGAAGCTGGGATACGCTTTACAGTTGTTGACGCGGAGACGCTCTCCCTCATTGGCTTTGCAGGTGATGAAACACACACTGAGCTGCGCTCTAATTTTTTTCCCTCTCTCCCTCTTTCCCTCTTCAATCAGATGTTATACTAAGAAAGTGTCTGCAAATCTCCTTTTCTATTTTTATTTAGGGCCAACAAATACAACTTAATGCGAGTGGGCGAGTCTATATGAAACACACCGCTGTGACCAGCCTTCTCCTTGGCCTCTCAGCAGAATGCAGAGGCGATAGATAACAATAGCCCTCCATCATCTAGACACACCAATGGTATTCCAGCAGCTGAAGTGAGCTGGCCAGAGGTCTGGGAGTGTTTATTTAACATCGGGGTATTGGAGAGTGTGTCTCACCTTGGGACAAATGGATCCCCTCGCCTTCCTCCTTTGGCAGCCTCAGAGTAAACACTGTGGCAGAAAACTGGAGGTCTCATTGCTCTGAAGTACAAGTTCATCAAGCAGGTGGGTAGGTTCCTCATTGGAGTCCTGCTGTAGGAGGGAGCCCCTGCAAGACATGGACCATGGACCATGCTCTCACATGTGTGATGTACACAGCAGAACAAACAGCCATCACTTGTGACTTGAAATGAAAATCAAGCCCGAAACCAAAAACCCCAAGCAGAGACGGCGTCAGCAAAAGCAGTTGTTTTCTTACAATTGTAATCATTTAGAAGGTTAAAGGGGGTATTATTATCTCTGCACAGCCCATCTGAGCAGTGATGAGGTGAACACAAATAATGTGCGTCCCCTGCAGGGGGAAGATGTGTGGCTGCGGCCGCTGGGGGTTGGAGACAATCCCACAGTGACCTGACCTTGACATGTCTGAGTGAAATGGTGGTGGAGGCTAATACCTCATCATATTGAGATTGACTTTGGGCTCACTGTGGTGGGCACCATAAAACAAAGGATAACACTGTGGACAAACAGTTGTAAAATATGGACAATTAACATACAAACCTATATAGAGAGTGTGCGGTTTGCATAATTATGTGAAGGAAATATATAAAAAGAGCATTCAGAATTCCTCTTTTACTCGTCGTAGCGCACAATCTTGATGACTCAAAACATTAACTCCTTCATTTATGAATAACCCATATTCTTTTTCCTGTTGTGCTATTATTTAGCTTTCTTAGACATTCCAGCACCGTCAGCAAAATTAAAAACAAACCAGGACAGAACACAGAACATACTACTTTAGCTTTCCTTAGCTAATAACGCAAACAGAACAGTTTTTGTCAGACGGTAAAACCTCCAACGGAATCACACGCGACCGCATCGTAAAACGTCTACATTACAACAAATGAAATGTCCACTCCTCTGAAATCAGGATATAACTCATCATATCAAGCCGAGACCGAAGCTTCAGACATTATTCAGTCCAGGAGGACAAGTGGAGAGGTGAGGGAGACACCTCATGTGAGCACAGACCTTTATATATTACCTCCTGCTCCAAAGTAAGGACAAAGGGAATGAAGATGACTGCCCTGTCACGGGAAAAAACAGATGAACCAGCCAGACCTGACTGAACTGTTCACTTACTGCAACCTGGGCCTCGCGCTGCAACTCGACTAACATTTTTGTGATATATATTTGATCAATAGCCATTCTGCTGGAGTATGTTCACCCGTGCCGTATGTCTGCTTATGTCATACGCACACTGAGCATTTGTTGTTGTTTTTGTAGGTTATTGATATTTTAACAGCCTTCCCGGTGATTTTGATGGAACGTATAATGCAGGTTCTCTATATTCTATATGATAATTCAGGGTTCAGAACCAACTGCAACTCAAGAGAAACCGGAATAAAATTCTAGTCATTTCCTGCTTGCAGCTAGCATGCTGCTACTCAATCTTGAGGCTTAATCTACTAATCCTAGTTAGAGTAGCATGTGAACTTATCTAAGCTGTTTGACATCTGCTGCTTTTCAGTGTGCGGTTATCAGACTCTGTATACTTTACTGCAAATTCAATACGACTGCTAAAACGACATGATAAAGACATGGTATACTGTGCGTGTATTTTAGCATGATTTAAACTGTCTTCTGAGTGTAATGCTACTGTAATGTTGTAGGGAATACATCCAAATAACTCTCACCATCAGATGTATCTGCTGGTTCAGGCTTGTTTTGTCCTCAGCTTTCATTGTCAAGCTTGTCATTTTTTTGTTGTTGTCACTTTCCAGATCACAGAGCAAAAAAGGCAAAAAACATCAGATAGGACGTGGAAGGAAGATCATTTATGACTTGATCCAACCTCAAAATGAGCTAATATTCATACTGAATGGATATTAGATGAATGCATCACTTAGGGTTCTCGATTCATCTAGCAGTTAAGGCAATCTTAATCTTTATGTCGATAATGAAGATGTGTGTGGTATCAACTAGTCAGGGTAATTAATAGGAATGTCAGCGACATTGTATTAATAGCATCATGCATAGCATCAATTTAGCATAAATTGTCGTTTTGACAAGTCACTTTAATTAAAACTATCACACAAGAATTAAAAGGACCGTGGTAGTAATTTTGGGAGACTATCAAATAATGTTACCATCTGGTATTTTTTGCATGTCTTCTCCCCGCTAATTATAAGTGATACTCGAAAGGTTAGAGGCACTTTGGCAGATGCAGTGATCACCACCATACTGTCACTGCAATAACCCACAGGTCATTACATTATACATAGCAAAGACACTGTTCTATTATGACCGGCAATAAACATAAATGAGAACTCTGAACGCCCCGGCCACTGACACTACACCATCCTCACAGTATTTACGTTTGTGTTTTTCAAATAGCATTTCCAGTTTTTATTTTCAAGCCTTCAAAATCACGTGATGCACGAGCTTAAACCAGAATGTACTCCAGTCTTCAGTGAGCAGCGGTCTAGCTCTGGTATCAATCTTCCTGACCAGTCTCGGAGCCCAGGAGTGAGCTCAATGTGGACTGTGATTCCTGTGGGCTGCTCCAGGGATGAATTGAAATAGCACTCCTGCACAGTCATCCCGCAGACAGTCTTTACAGGAAATGCTGCTTCTTATTCATCCAAATGCAGCTGCGACTGGGCTTCTCAGGAGAGTGTGAGCATTCTCTCCATGTCGGTGGCTTTCACCATTCTGCAGAGGTCACACACATGGCTGAAGAGAAACCCAGGAAGGTTTTAGAAATGACAGGCGTACCAGTCACCAAGATTGTAATCACAGAATAAATGCCCACAGTTCAGTAAATATTATAGCATTCTATGCACCTGTCCTGATGAGAAATGGAACAAAAGCTGCACTTTTTTTCTGTTGTATGCTGTGTTACCATGTGTTTTCAAACAGTATTCCCATGTTTCTGTTGTTAACAGACTGGATAAGTTGCCACATCTACTAGGGCTGGACCCAAATAGCCGTATAGCCAACTATTTGTTTCGTCGTTGTTCTACCCACAGGCCCTCAGGCTCTTCTACCCACAGGCCCTCAGGCTTCTCAATGACTCGCTCACACACGCTGCACGCAACACACGCACACATTTGTAACACTGAAACACTTTACTGTTGTTTTTAATTGTTTATTCTGTTCTTATTGGCTTGTTTTATTTATCTTTAATGTATCGTCTTTTTCGGGGGATTGAACAGAGTAAGAATTTCATTGTGTAGTACAACTACCTGTTTTGCTGTGCATATGACAATAAAACTCTTGAATCTTGAATCTTGAATCTTGAATCTTGAGTTGTGCTGGAATCAGGACATCAATTTTGACCTCCTACTGTTCTTTGGTTGGCAGCTTTCAAGATCATTTTAGAAAAAGAGGTTGCCACATGTGATAAAAAGTCAGTGTTATACTTTCAGCAAGTAGAGTTTGTGCGACTTAAATTCGTCATTTCTCCAAGCATGCAAGAGTCCGTTCACACCTCTCTGTAACGTCCACATTCAGCCCAAAATTGAATAACGACTCTGCTACAAGGGAATTAGTTGTGCACGCACAGCCCTCTAAACGGAAGTAGTATGAAAACCACGACTAGGCATCCATGGTTTCTGCACCTGTTCAGGCATCTGCAAGGGAATACAGTTGTGACTCAATAATCGGACCCTTAACAACCCTGAACCTTGCTATCCCACAGGTTTTTAGGAAAAATGAACAGAACCCATTAAAAATAGTAAACACGGATGGTAACGGTGGAGCGTATCTGCCACTCCCCCGCCGCCACCGATGGTGGAAACAGAAGTGTGAGCGCTAACTAAACTAGCATCAGCAGCCAAGTACTGCCTGTGTGTTCTGGACACTTCCACCCCATTGGAGCTCAACCCTGGGGTAGAAGTGTCCCCCAACCACACCGAATATTCTGATATTCATCATTAATTGAGCCCAGAAAGTGCTACTGGGACCAGCCCTACTAGTTATTATAACAACTATGAACAACAAATGAGCCGTCCAGCATCAAGCCCTCCTTGTATCTCGACCTCCGTCTTGCTATCCGACATAAAAGAAGGTTTTACATTTAGTGTTGGATTATCCAGTCACGACTTTATAATTAAATTTTAGCACAAGACACTCTGGGAGCTCACCTGGTAGGGTGTATGCACCGTGTACAAGTCCTTACATCAATGATCCAGGTTTGGGTGAAGCCCAGTCCTTCTGCTGCACATCCTCCTCCACTTCCACATCTACCTTAAACTGTCCCTATAAATAAGAAACAAATGTAGAAAAAGATGTGATAAAACAGATGTTAAAGGTGGATGTTTAAGAGTTTGCATCCTCGGTTAGTGTGGTGATAGCTACGTGTAGATAAATCAGAAGTATGCCATCATATTTAGCAATCATATTCCGAAGGTTATGTGCTCCTCGAACGCCCAAACAATCAAAATATTATTCACATTTAGGAATGAAAACTCAGATTCCAGCAGTTCTTAAGTACTTTGCAGATCAATATTTAATTGTACCACATGGATTTGTCCAACTACGTCTGCGTAAAGCTAAATCAGTGAGCGACACATGAGTCATGTGACGGAGTGAGCAAATGAACGAGCGCAGCGGCTGTTTGCAACAAATGAGAGAGTGAACAGCCTGACCTCTTTGCTGACTTGTGTTTTCAGTCAGTCGTCGTGGTTACTATGCGTCATGCTTTGTTTCACCTGACGTGCAATTATTTTTTCCATTAAATACACAACATGTATTTCACTTAGTTTTTTTTTTTCTGAATGAAATTTCAATCAAAGGCCATTACACTCTTCAGACAGAGAAAGTTTAGAAAAATAACAAGGCGCAATGGAAAAGAAAATAATGCTCTGTCAACGGAGATGGAAAACACAAAAATAATCATTTGCGAGAAGCAGGTGATGCATATGTTAAAGTGTCAGGAAGCAGAGGAGAAATTAATAGCTTTCTGCCATAAGCATTCTCTGATAAATATGATTACATTTGCATACTTCATTTTACTCTTGATCTGCTGTCCTGGTGATTTTTTTGTGATTCTTGTGCGCATGTTCCAGACGGAAAAGTAATTTTCATCACTGCTCAAACATGAAACAAGTATTTCGGGTCTCATTAGGGATTTCTCTGCTCGCTGTTCGTCCGTTGACAAAATCAAATGACATAATACAGAAATCGCACGTCAGCGGGACCTTGTAGGATAATTTGTGGATCGGGAGCAAAAAGAAATGGTTAAGTTGGGTTTAGTTCGCGTTAATTACCTGAGACTATTTCTGCAATGTAAACACTGCAACGTGAATAATGTGCAAATCGATGGTTTGAGGAGATGGTTGCGGGGTGGGTGGCGGATGGGTTTTCTAGGAGGTGTTTTGTGCCTCATTAACTTATCAATAAGGCCATCTGACATTGTCTTCTGCTCGCCCTGATGAGGAAGGCTGTCCATTCCAGCGTAATGGACCCGCATTTGTCCCACATCTTGACACGCAGCTAAAGAATCAACTCCCGAAGACGGATCACCTTGATGGAGTGGCGTCGCATTTCCTTTGCGTTCGCTGAGCGCATTAGCATTCATGCAAATTTGCGTAAAAAGGAGCAAGTTCGGTATAATAACTGTAATTGAGGTAATTTAACAACATGTTGCTCTGGTCATGTTTATGCCAAAGGTTACCGGAGCATCCATACATACATTGATTTCTAGAAGATAATGAAATATTTGTGAGTCCTGGGTCTTGTATTGTGTGCAGCTTAAAATGGTTAAATATTTGTAAAGAATGCTAATTAGCCGTTTGTTAAAATCCGCACATTGTTAACATTTTACGTCTCCGCCGCGGACTGGAATCGACACACACACACACATATTCATGGTCTTCATATTGTGAATCTCTGGGCGACAATATTTGCACTTTTCCCCTGCTGTTTTCCAGTTCAGGATTCCAATTAACCTGTGCAAAGCGTGACGCCAATCACAGGACGCTGTATCGACAACGGGCATGAAAAGAATAATGCTGTTAGGATGATGTAGCTTACTGTGGGGGACTCCTCCCTCACTGGTGACAGAGAAGTTTGCTCCAGTCATTTATCAAGTCCTCTCTGGCCACCAAGGGGCTGGCGAGTCCCAGGGCCGCCTGCTGCTTGGGGGGCCAGCATGCAATATGTGCATTTTAGGCCTCGGGTGGGCTGGCAAAAACTGCTGATGTGCTCAATGCTGCTAAGTTTGATGGATTTGTTGTTGTCATTTGCTTTGGTTCTGTTCCCCGCAACAAAACAAAGAGAATCATTAACTCTTTTGTGCTGCATGGGACTTTTATGGGTTAGGGATAATGCAAAACGAGATGGGGTACAGATGGGGTCAGCTGGAGTGTTCTGTTGCCGGAGCCGTCCAGAATGGGGCGTTGAGCATGCATGGATGATCCTGCATAGAGAGCTGATTACAGAATGATTTAGTGACCACTGATATCCCCTTTCTTTCTCAAGCTCCCATCATCGGGCTCATTTCAGCCACAAGAGTGCAACTGGCAGTGTTCGCCACTTATATTTATAGCCGCTCGCTGTTTAGCACCTCATGCGATGTTCTGGCCAGGCTCGAGTCCGAGCCATTACAGTGCATCACGGTTAGAGGCTCGCGGTGTTTACTGATGCCGGCTTGGCACAGGTCTGCCACGCCATTTAGGGCTGCTGCTATGATTCTGGTACACTGTAAAGCTGAATGCAGTCATTAAAGAAAAACACTGATTTAACTCAACTCAAAACATTCAGGAGAAATGTTTAAAGGAGAGCTGTGATGATTTGTCAGTTCAACAGAAAAGTAATCAGCGAATATCCTGATACCAGAATTATTGTTTTTGTCCTTTTTCTTGCAAAAATTACGAATACGCTGCTGTTCTCTATTGTGTTATTTTACTATATAATTGAAAATTTAATATATTCATGTTTTGGACTCTTGGCTACAGAAAAAGAAGCAATCTGATGATGCTATCTTCTACTCTGGGAAACTGGGATGGCCATTTGTTCACCATTTCAGAGACTAAACGAATAATAAACCAACTGGAAAAAAAATATGAGACGAACTGATAAGAAAAATAATCAGTTTTTAGTCTGTATAATTCAATATCAATCTCAAAAACAAGGATTTAATTTGTGTTTTGAGTAAGAACTTGTGCACTTTGCAAACAAGTCACTGGCAAGAACTTCACTGATTCGACCACTGAGGCTGCTGCTGACACATTTGGAGAAAGTAAACAACTGGCTGTAGTGAAATGTGTAAAGCAAGAAAGGAAAAATACTCACAGGCAAATTCAGGTGCCGAAAAAATAGTTTGTTTACGCTATTAACAAATACATCTTAGAAAAACAGAAAACATGCATCAAGTACCAAACAAAAACAAAACTGAAGATTGCATATGATGTAAATGACAGTAAATCATTTACCTACTTCAGGTTAATTTCTACGTTGTCGTTTTTTTTGTTTTTTTTTTAAATAACAGAAACTGTAACAGATGAAGAATCACATTTTGGTCAGAGGCGGGCGGCCGTGCAGTCGCTAAAACTTCAAGGTGAAGACGTATTTCCTCAAGGGAGAGTCGAAGATCAAGACAAATCCTCTTATTTTTCTCTGTCAAGTCATCACAGTCTGAGACAAAATACAAATTGAGATTGTAGCAACGGGCTGCGACAGTCTGCTGTTGACTGCAAGGGTTACAGGGGTGATTGAGTGTGTGTTTGACTGCCCGAGGCCGAGGGCTAACAGTACTGTTACACAGACAAGGTCGTCTCAGAGAGAGAGTAGCCTCAGCACATAATCCCTGTGTTCCTGGCTGCTATGAACACAGGCAGGCCACAAAATTGATTAAGCTGGAAGAACATTCTTTGGGGAATAAGATCATCAAGACAGATGGAAGTGTACGGTTCAGGCCAAGAAATGATCCACAATATTTCAGTCTCCTCTTGCGTTTAATCGACACGGTTCCTCATTTGAGACGATCTCGCTGCACGAAACAGAAACATTTAAGTTCTAAATAATACTCTGACTCGTGTTGACTCGTGTTGCCTGTTGAGGGGTCAGCAGTTATAATTTAATTTAGCTTAACGCCACACCAAGAAAAATGGCCGCGCCATACAGTAGCAATACGTTATCGATACCGGCCAGAGGCTCAAGCCAACCTTGATATGTTCCCCTTCCTCTCATCAATAACGCAAAAGAGGAAAGTTATTTCCCATATAAAACTAATCTTTCCTTTTTATTGTATTTTAATGAAACAGACTTCGTTCTAAGGCAGTAATTCGTTCCATTTGTTATGTTTGGACAACTCATTAACATTATCATCTATTATCATTAGACTGAAATTTTAAGCTTCTTCTCCCTTGAGATGCGGTGCGTTTCTTCTCTTCAGTTTGCATTAAAACAAATGTGGACCTGCTGATGCATTAGATTAATGTGCTCACTCACTGCCTGCTTCAAAGCTCTATTCCCGCTTGAAAACTAGACCAAGATTCTGTCTTCTGAGCGTCGCTGAAACACTTTGCTGCCTTAAAAAGTCCTTTGTACTACTCTGCTTTGCTGCTCCTTTTATCCACTCAGACAGTAATAAGTGACAGGGTTAAATATAATCCTACTAAAATGGATAAACAGAGATTCATACGCGCCACATTATACGTTCCCAGAGATTTATTTGTGTGTTAATTTACTGACTAATATAATCATCCACATGCTAAGCACTAACAGCACCGACTTCATGTAACATTTACTACGTAATGCTAATGAGTTATTTAGACTTCCAGATCAAACTCAAAGTTCCTAATTCTTGCTGAGTCTGCTCTAACAGTTCAAGCCGACTGCTAATTACAAAGTTAGTTTTTTTTCCTGAATAAATAATGTTGATTAATTAGCAAGTCAAAATAAGCGAAGATGATCTATGCAGTATATATCACTGTCATAAAAACTTACTCAGACGTTTCATTTACATTGCCCGACTTCTTAATTACACGCGCCCAAACTTTACCGATATGATGGGAAATGATTAACGTGTAAGGTGGAAAGGTTTCGTGGAAAAATCTGCCAACTAAAAATAATCAAGATGTTGGAAGTCGTAAACACATCTAAACAATACACCCTCGCCTTGTTAGCAACTTCAGGCATTATTTATAGGAAGCGTTTCTCTCTCAGGCAGAGCTGCAGTTTCCAGTAGATGAATAAATAATGACAAAAGTTAATAGTGAGACGTGTACGTATTAATGTCTGTGAAATTGTTTCACCTCATGCAGTGAAAATGTTTGCAGACCAGGTAACGTGGCAATGAGGGGGAAGTAAACAGATGTGGATATCACAAACCGATGGCCTCCAAAACCGCCTCAGAGTAGAACTAAATGTTGTTTTTTACTCTTCATGGAGTTAGGATTTATAGCAAGGATGCTGGATAGGACGTATAGATTTTTCTCTATGTTTTGTGCTGGATAAAGGTGAATTTTACCTATACTTGCTGTTTTTTATTTTGCTTTTTGTGTGTTCGTGTGACGTGGCTAGCCGAGCCTTTGTCTTGTATTCTAGATGGAGTCGAGCGTTTAGGATGAGAATAGGTGACTGACGGCTGAGCAAAGATAAAATAGAACGGAAAACATCTGACTGCTTTAATACACCAACTGCTCCGTCTTCAAAATGAGCTGAAGAGCTGTCGTCATATCTTCAATTAACTCTCAGTATCAAAGGATGTTCTCATCTAACTAATTCTAACCTAATATAGTCTCATAAACCTCAAAATAATCATCTGAACCTTCCATAACTCAAAATAAGATTTTCCAGCAGCACAAAGACATTTTAGTAGACAAATGCCTTCTTAATTTAATTAATTACATCTTTCAAAGTTGTTGGAAGATACGTTACTTGGCCAAAAGTATGTGGACAGCTGAACATTGCAGCCATATTTCATCAGCGAACTGCTTATTCCACAAACCAGCCTTTACTGGCTGCAGGGATTTGCTCCCATTCAGACACCAGAGCAGCAGTTTTCCAGGGTCTGTTATTTTAGCAGGTTGGTGTATATCAGCTCAAATTTGGCCGACAAGTCACCATATCATCTTCACATCACATAATCAGGTCTTAGATTTTGTTACACAACATTGACTGTCATATTACTAAAGTCAAAAATCCTAGCATACATACCTAAAGTTTGTAAAATCTTGTCTGGGCAGGGGCAGGTCCTCCATGAGCATCTGCAGAGAGGCTCAAACCTCCTCTGGGACATCTGTGGTGAACTTCTGCTCTGGATTTGCACTCACTGGACAGAACTCCTTCACTACCAGTCCCTAATAACCTGGACAAAAATATTATGAGGACGTATTTAACTAATGCACTGCTTCAGTGTGACACCTCTATGACAGAAGTGCTTCCTCATGAATGTTGGCAAAACTTGTCAGCATCAAAATCAGGAATTTAAATTTAAACCCTTCAAACAAGGATGCTGACATATGCTAAAGCTGTTGCTAAAGTTGTGAAGCTAACGTTAACATTAGCTTAGCTAGCTTTATGCTTAAAAAAAAAAAAAAAAAAAAGTCGCCTCATATTTTCATGATAGTTTTAAATATTGGCACTATTTAAGCTTTTTCACTGTAAACATTTTCGTTTTTAGGCGACCAAAGCAAACATTTTGCGGCTAAGTTTTAAATATTTACCGTTCGCCCCCAGCGGTCATGCGCACTTGACGTTCGCAGCGTAGTGAAGCGTGTCGGGTTTGACCAATCAGATTTCGTTGTAGGCGGGACTCCAGTCTGTCCATCAAGGTGAATCACTGAAAAACAAGCAGAGTCAAGCCACACTGTTTAAATCAAATATTTAAAGATGCAGCTTTTGAGCCAAATTTCTTTCCTGTAGTAAAAAATACTGTTGGCAAATTAATCTAACAAGTTTAAATATTGAGCTTAAGACTCCAGTGTGATTTATGAGTAGTTTCAATAACAAGAATTAAACCCCAACAGAAATGATATAATCTACAGCTTTTTCTTACTATACTAAATCATAAGACTAGGACCGTACAGCAACATGAATTATTGAGACGATTAATTTGGAACCAACTCTGTAAAAATAACGTGATAACCCAACAAATCCAAGGATTGTTGTTGTATTCTTTTTTCTTTTTTTTTTAATTTAACAAATGCCCTGTGAATAATTTGTACATTTAAAATAATACATGCTTCTTTTTGAACATATAGAAGAATCTGTGTAGTACCAATAGAGTCTGTGCAGTACAATGACACCAGCACTTGTGTGTATTTCTTTTTTTTCTCTCTCTTATATTTTTTCTGCACTATCTCTTATATTTTTGTTCTCGTCTCGTGTCTTACATTTGCAACAGTGGAGAACCAGGCTCGGGGAGGGCGGCCATCTGGCTCCACCAGTTGGGGTTCGGGTTAAAGGGAATGAGAGAAGAATAGCAAACAGGCACCAAACAAGAGAACTACACACTGGACCATCTGCCCAAAAGTCAATGTGAGCATCTACAGCCTTTATTTGGTAGAAACAGTCACAGTGTGCAAAAACACATGGCGACAGTAAAAGTATGTCTTTATGTCTTTAACATTTCTTGAAGCTCGACGATTGTGACCAAAAATGTTTATATGTAATCAGGCATGAAATTTAAAATGATTATAGACAGTATTATATTGTTTCCGATGTTTAAACCATGCTTGGTTAGACTGTAATTTTAGTGATTAGTGTAAAAGAAATATCCCTTTTGCAATTTATCTTTAAAACATAACCCACACTCCATCACAATGTAGGGACTGCAGTCACTTTTTAGTACTGCCTTATGAGTCAAACTGGTATTTTAAACCTATTTCAGGTTAATAAATAAATAAATGAATAAATAAATGAATGAATGAATGAATGAATGAATGAATGAATGAATGAATGAATGAATGAATGAATAAATAAATAACAGGATTGGTTTGAATCTACAGTAAAATAAAGCTGAGGCATAAGGATAAGTGCCCAATTTTTTATTTTTTTGCAGAAGATGACTTTTTGGCTCTGCAAGTTCGAAGAAATTCTTAGAAATTATATTAATAAAGGACAGAAACCTTGCCAATAATTTATCTGGTATAGCAATACAGCTACTTACGTATTTGTTTTGGATCCTGTGATGCCAAATGACTGCAGCTTACGCATAGAACGGGCTGCATGTCAAACTGCATCATGTTTTAATGCTACCATGTAGAAATAATATGTTGTACAGGTTCTAGCATGTGGCAATATAGTTCTTAAATGCAAGGTTCTGCAAACACGCTATGAGAAATATCCAGAAGTTAGTTATTTCCTCCAATAGAAGGAAAAAAGTTGAGCATTCTTAGGCAGCTATAAACAATATACAACAAACAACAACCTTTCAGTCTTCCAGTCAGTGTTTTTGGGACAAACTGCAGATTTTCTTAAACCACAAGAAGAATCTGCTGCTCAAGACAAATTCTCTGCAGGTTCTCACTTTGTCCGCTGTTCCTTTTAAATGTTTGACAAAGGTGTGAGTGACGCAGACAAACACCACATCATTTCCATAACAATGTCAGAGTCTCCTGTCTTTCAGTCCCTGTAGTTTGAAAATGACACCTCCTCCAGACACCTTCAGCAAGATTACGCTGCAATTGATATTAAGGTAATTGATAATCCCTGTGTGAGTAATGTTGTCAATTTGGCACCTAAATCCTATTTTGGTGGCCATCTGGGCTCACTGAATTGCTCCCTGGAGAGCAGAGGTTATAGATAGTAATTATTCAGAAGTCATTTACCTTTAGAGGTGTTTAGTGCTTATCTGTTTTGCAGTTAAAATGCTGACACGGTGCCCAAAGACTTTCTTTCCTCCAGATATTGTTTGGCGAGATGCACGCAGACAACTGCTGGAGACACGCGGCGCTGTTAAAACTCAGAGCCTTTCTTATATAATGACAACTTTAGAATAAAATGTTAGACAACCAGAGCAAAACTAGATGAACCAAAGTCTTCATGCTGGGCTTCGGGGAAACTGCTGTGATCATTTTTCCTGCATGATTAAGGTTTTGTTCTTTTTTTATTTTATTTTTTTATGAGGGGTAAAAAAAAAAAAAAAAAAAAGGTAAGTACTGAAAACTTTGCAGGCTCTTCCTCTGTGCAGATTACATGTGTGATCTGTGTGACAAATGTGAGACTTGCACAGGCTTATCCAACATGCAGTGTCTGTGCATTTCACTCACTTATTGCTGAGGCACTCTGTCAAATTGATTATCCAGTCAACTAATTCCCAGTCTATGTTTAGCTAAAGTATGATAGACTCATTGTGTCCCATGGGTGCAATTCTCATTTGTGTGTCTGTCTGTGTGAGTGAGTATTTATGTGAAAGAGGCTAACTAATCAACAAACTGGGCCAGAAGCTGAATATTGAGCAATCTGGGACAGTTGTGGCTGTGCTTTAGGGCTCATCGCAGCCAAATCTGGGATTGTACTGTTTGATAGACAATAGCTATAAAGCAGAATAATCATAGAGCGGTTGTTACAGGGCTTCATCGAGAGCTGATCGTCCTATCAAGCAGGATGTTTTCTCCACATGAATAAAGACCATCCAGACAAAGCTCATGATGATGCTGATGATGGCGCAAATACTATTTTAACCATTTTTTTTTTCCTACTAGATTTCATACTTACACAGAACATTTGGATTTTTAAAAACATATATGTTTAATGCGTTGATTTAAGTTTTATTAAATATCCAATATCTAAACATCTAAAAATGGTTTTGCATGTTATTTATTTTACATAATATTTTATCTTTTGCTGGGACCCTAAGTCTGCAACAAAGTTCAATTCCCTACTTCATAAAACCATTTATTTATTTTATTTACTGGCTGAATTGGAGTCAAATTTTTAAATTTTGAGCCTAAAATACTGGAATTAGTCATTAAGAAACACATGCCAGCGAGCTAAAATGTCACTGAGAAGAGAAAAAAGTTTGAACAACACTGGTTTTGTGACCTCCCAAATCTACAAATCTTGCAAAAAACACATGAAGAAGACATGAACTTAATATTCCTGATTGCAGCTGCAGCCCTGCCCTAAATTTATCTTTTAAAAACAATAAATGTAAATATATTTTTTATATAATTGGGTGCCAAAGTCTTTCAGCAGCTCTTCCACGTGACTTTTGCAACGGAGACCAAACCTTGTGCACAAATCAACGGGGAGCAGTTCTGCAAAGACTACATGCAGTTTGTCATTTTAAATATCTTTAATTGAAATATTGTAATATTTTAGATGCAGATCACATGTTTAATTTCTCTGACTTTTTTCTTCTTTAGAACTTTTTTATTCACATCTCGCCGTACTTCACTATCTTCTTGTGCCGCCGCTTGGACCACAGACTTCAGGTCAGCTCAGGTCCATACAAGAGCACAGTTCAATACCAGCTGGTCACACAAGAACACCTTCTTTATTTCCTATTGGAGCAGAAATATCTTTATTACATTATCTGGTGTGTCTGGCCAAGCAGAGTCCTCGGAGAGGAGAGCTGAGGGTGAAAGAGGTCATGTAGAACCAGACAGAGACACTGGCATGACACTGTGACATGTTAGGATCCCCTCCACTGAGCTGTGCCTTGCACAACAACATGAAACAAGGAAATGAGCCACAAACGTTTTCCTGACCCCCCCAGCTACTCAAACGTTTACACACACGTGCACAAACAGCACACGGGTCGAAAGACAAGGACGGAAACAGCACCGCAGCAACTGGACACATGATGCTCTCAGTTAGACTCTGATTTCCTGATTTTAAGGTCGATTTGAATATTCTGACAAGACGTGTGGAGGATGATTCCACGTCCTCTGCAGCCGTAGGACTGTTCAACCAGACAGCAACACTATGGCCATGTGTTCATCTTGTTTAGTGCACCGAGCTGACAAGACTCTACTGAAAGGGAATTATATGTCCTCCGCTGGGTCTTCTCTCTAAATGAGAGCCATTGCCCCTATTAGATAAAGGTTAATAGTCATTTGGTGAAGAAAAAAGCTGATTTTATGTCTGATCCCGAACACAAACACAAGCAAACAGGGGTTACATTTGTTCTGCACCTCGTGAGACCCTCTCTGTTCTTGAAAAAGCCTCAATATTTTAATTTTGACCAAGTGAAAAAAGACTTTATGTTCATTTTGTCTGTGCCCCGCAGGCAGGAATCAATGACATTTGAAATAATTGTTGTTACAGGGGTAATCTCTGGAGGGAGAATGGGGCAAAACTGTAGAGAAGATTTGAGTAAATTACTGTGTCAGCTTCTATTTATTTGCGACCGGATTGCCAGAGGCAGCACTTCAAGATAGCCATTAGGAGTCGGGGCAATAAAGACAGAGCGTGTAGCCATTGTCGAAAAGTTAGCGTGTAATGCAGCAAGTTATCATCAAAGTGCTCCCTGTGGAGAGAGCAGGGCGCACACTGGGGAGAATACATGTGAGGAGAACCAATTATAGCTCCTCAAATCTCTCTTTCTCAGAGGGAGAGGTCATAAATAGATTGCTATAGTTGCGTACACTTGCTGTATATCTCTCCATATGGAGACTCTTGTCTATACCATTAAAGGTAACAGCCATTACTGAGCTGGGTACACATGTTAGCAGAGTACAGTAAAACGCTACAAGCATGAAAAAAAGACCCTTACAAAGTTCTAAACAGAGTGTTCAAGTCAACTTTTTTATCGTGTTTGCAAATGAACCGACTTTGTTGTGAGAAGGAGCGTCTCAGAGTGAAGCTCAAACACACGTCAGTACGGAAAAAACGAATCTTTGATGAGTTTACTGAGGAGTGCAGTCGTGGTAGAAGTACTCAGATAATAGTGTAGAAGTCTTAGAAGTGAAAATATTGCAGTCAAAATATGCTGGAAGCACCAAAAGTTTCCATCGTGCATGTCGGCACATTTCAGAACAATAAAAAGCTCTGTGCAGATATTTTAGCCACTCAGCATAAAGTAGAATGTTTTTGTTTATTTATTTACTCCATACAGATTGTAGTCAAAAGGAAACACCTAAATCAGCTCAATATGCAGTGTGAGCATCCTTTTAACCACCAGTTCACAGCGTTACAGTGTACTGGGACCAGTAGGATGTTCGAGACGTCGCCACCTTTCTTCTGCATCTTCTGTCTTCATGTAAACTCAGACAGGCTCAGTTATGTTGATCTGCAAATAATCTGGGACTTGCCAGGATTTAAAATCTTATTTTTAGACACGGTAGATAATTTGACTTGTTTTAAAAGCTATTTACTTGTTTTTATTCCTTGATTTTGCAGTACGATCTTAAATTGAGCATTAAAAATCTTATTTCAACATTTCTTTTCAAGTAAAATTTGTTTACTTACTAGTTTTAGGTCATTTTCTTCTTAGATTTAGGGTTTATTTCTTATATTTCAGGCCAATCAAACACCTTTCTGACAGTATAACACGACAGACAAGACTTTAAACAAAGGACCAGATAGTTGTTGTTTTTCTGCACCTTCCTGTTTCTTCTGGATTAAAAACACTGAAACAATAATTCATGCATCCATTCAGTATTTAGTTAAGGTGAGGCTTCTTTGCATATGGCTGGGCAGCTTGTGAATTTCAAATCAAAGTCTTATCTTAATATATAACAATGCATCATAATTAATTTGTTGACGGTGTTTTGTATAAATAATCTAAACGAGCAAAGTAATTAGGGAAGTTTTTTGAATTAATGTAGCGCAGTAAAAGTTCAATAGTTGGTTCTGAAAAGCGGTGACAGATGCATAAGGTAGGAGAAAATTAACATTTATGGTACTTTTTGGTCAAAACCTGCCCTGATTAAAACATTATACTTGTCCCAAATAGCAAATGATTGATTTTAAATTATTTACCGTTGGGTTTTTTACACCATATGTTAGCACAGTCATGCATGGAGAAAAATAAAGTTATTATTGGTCGTATAAAAATAAGAAATGTGCAAGGAAAACATTGTAGAGTTTGGCGAAATGCTTCTTCGAGGGCATGAATTCTGAGCTCATTTGGGATTCTTGCTACGGCCCTGCCCTTTCTTTTAATAAGGCAGTTTTTATTTGCATGTTGTCTCGGTAATCGCTCCGAATATATCATTATGTAACAGCTATCTACTCCATTTCAGGCGTATAGTCTCCGAACATAACTGCGTCTCTTGGGATATCCAAATTAAAATGCTAATTTTGTGAACAATGTGAAAGTACACAATTAGCAGCAAATTAAATCACACGAAGCTGCTTCAAATAACAGGCGAGCATGAACTGGTTAATCCCTTTACTCTGTTGAGAAGAAGAAGAAGAAAAAAAAAAAAAAAAAAGAATCCCGACCTGTTTAACTGCATTTCTGAGGATATTAACAGAAGTAATGGTAAAACAATGAATATGTAAGAAAGTCATAATCCACAGAAAAGACACCTTTTTAATCCCCCGGCCACTCAAATATGGTATGATAACCAGGGGAGGCAGTGACTTTTAAATCTGGGACTTAAGAGGGGAGGGGGGAGAGGATCAAACAATGAACAGGAAGTGGAGATGAAAAGGGAGGCTGCATTAATTAGATGACGGCGAAGGGCTACAGCAGCGAAGACAAGGCCGGGAGAAAGGGGATTGAAACTGTTTGTAGGGTCTGCCAAACAAATGGTGCAGGTCCCTGCGGGAAAGAGATTATTATGGGCTCTGTGTCTGTCAAACATGCGAGCACAATACAAAAAAAGGAAGGGAGGTGGGGAACGAGGGGTGGTGGTGGTGGTGGTGGTGGCGGTGGGGGGGCCCGAGGCAGTGCTGCAGCCCTCTGAGGGCCCGCGAGGACCCGGAGCTCTCCGCAGCAACACTGGGCCTGCCAAAGAATGTCTGTAATCCGCAGACTGACTGAGGTGATCCCGTGGCTCTCCCCGGCAATGCAGCAGGCTTCCCTATTGTCAGCAAACGCTCAAAGAAGAGGAGAGGGAGGAAGCCGGGTGGAGGAGGTGAGGCAGGGGGGGAGTCGGAGAGGCACAGGGGAGGTGGTGTCCTTTCTCAGCCCGGCCTTATGAGAGCTCCCCGCCATTGTCCAGAAATTACAATTGCACTTTTCTGATCTTTTGTCCACTCCTGTTGACAGTGGTTATTGACTAAGCGGTTGGACATGGAAAGGATATGACCCCCACCCTTAAACTCCCTCCTCCTGGGTTTTTTTTTTTTTTTTTTTCTGTCTTTGGGGGGCCTCAGCGAACAAGAGAGGAAGCAGGTTCGAGGTTTACATGTAGCATTAGACTTAAAAAGGGTTTGAGGAGGCTTATGCGAAAAAGGAGGACAGAGAGGGGCGGAGGCTTCTGGCGCCGACAAAGACGGGCGGAAGACACAATGAGCAGGAGGGAAAGTTGGAAGAAGAAGAAGAAGAAGAAGAGGAGGAAGAAGAAAGAACAGACTTTTCCCTCAATGTGAAGATTTTTCCTCCCCTGTTTCTCCCCTCAAACAGATGCTAAGGCAGATGGTGGTGAATTAGCAGAAAATGGGCAAAAAAAGAAATGAGACAGTATATTAGGGGTCCGGGGAGGACGGACATGACGAAATAAAGATTAAAGCGCCGCTGCAGAGGGGAGGAAATCTCACCCAGGGGTTGTGGGAGGTCCGAGGTGTCATCTCGGAAACATAATGTACAACGGCTTTGGTGATGATGAGCGATGTGCTCTGGGCCTCGCGTTGCAAAAGACCCATCATACAGCGGCGGCGGCGGCGGCAGCAGCAGGACGCCGTGTTGCTCAGTGTGGGGCTCGCCGGGTGAAAAACATCTTATTAATGTAATAATGGGGCTGAATTAGATTAAGTTAACAATGGTAGAGATAGAAACCAAGAGAAAGGTTGTGTGAATTAACACAATAGTGACTCTTCGTGGATCAGGAGAAGTTTGCTGCTGGAACAAAAATGAATTCATTAGACTGCATATATTTGTATATCAGCACCTTTAAATGACCATTTAACACCATAATTTGATAAAATAAAGCCCAATCATCGTGCACCTTCTCACACACTGTAAGAGAAATATTATTACTTTCATTTCTACAACCTCTTTCTGGCCTTGTGCTACATTCTGTAAACCTATAAATAGAAAGCAGTCCCCAGCTATTTCTGCAGAGTATCCATTAGTTTGAGAGATTGGCAGAAATAAAAATAGTGAAAGAGCAGACTAGGTTAAGACTACACAACATTACAACCAGTAATTCTGGCTGCCTATTAGATTTATCTGCTGCAGACTGAGGGCGAAGCATGCACTTTGTCTTCAGACATGAAAACAGCATCTCAAGTGTTACAATTCCAGAGGGGCTAAAGTGGAATTGCTGTTTTTACATTTCTGTACCTTTTTTTCTTTTTTTTTTTTTGCCCATAAGGAATATGGATAACAAATGAAATATTCAGCCACATTGTCTGATTTATCTCTTTTATTATCTGCAAATATCACCCCGGCAATTTAAAGGATAGCTCGCTTCGTTCTTCTGGGCCTTTTCGCTGGGGGCCTGACAACCTATCAACTTTATACCGCATAAACAGGTCAGGATGGTGTGAGCGTTTCTATATGTTATACTTTAAGGTTTTGAGCTTGCAGAAATTCTAAATAGAAATTGAAAAAAGGAAAAAAAAAAGAGAGAGAAAGGGATCCTTGAGGGGATGCTACAGAGCCCCTTGCCCAAGAAATGATAAATTTGCGCCGTGTCCGTTTTTGAAACGGGGGAACAAAATGTTATTAATTTCAAACCAGCTGGAGACCTCCGTATCACAACTCCTCAGACTGTAAGTAATATGACTGTGGTGCGGAGGATGATTGACTGACAGGCGCTCCGGTCGGGCTTTTTTTGAGTGTTTCGGAGCATCCCCACGCTCCAGTTTGTCTTGAAGCAGTCAAATGATATAATAAGTCTTAGCTGTTGTCCTCTGAAGGGGCTCTGACTTCAGGAAGGCTAATAGCGTTTCATAACTCGCTATAGATGCACAATATGAGAGGCTGCATCCAGACTTCAAGAAATAAAGCTTTTTTATTAGGAGAACTGGTCAAAACAAGGCTGGAATTATATTTGATTGTGACTCTTAAAGGCAGAGTTTAGTTGACTGTCATATTATTAAAGTATTAAAGGAGCTGATTGGATGATTAGAAATTATTTTAGACTTACTGGGCTGGATTGTAATGGCATAAAAATATATCTGAAAATTAACCTTAGCTTTATATAAGGCCAAATAAACTATTCATTTATAATATTGTGTATGATATCGCTTAACCCAAATGTTACAGCTCAAAAAAACTAATTTTTAATCAATTTATCACCATCCATACGTCACAACTTCTTCCAAGACCTTAAAAACTAAATATGATATTGATTGGACATCCTAAAAGAAGCGTTTTATTTTATTTTATTTTGTTAACGGAGCTTTGTAATGATCTATATGTTTAGACTAGCACATCACACATTTCTGTGTGTGACTTTTTGGGACAGAAAATGAATTTATATGCGTGCATGGCCTCAGATTACCTCGTTTAGAGTCATTTTTGTCACCTTCATCAAATGCTCAGTTTGTGGCAAAATAAAAAGGGGGAACGCCTCAAAGACCTAACTCCTGGTTTTTTATTATTTTAAAAAGCTAATTTCATTGGTATCATTATTATTTTTGAAACAGCAGCAGTACGTCCACGAGGCTCCAAACAATGACAAAGTAAAGCCAATGTCAACCAAACACAAAAGTTCAGCCACTGTTTTGTTTTTTGTTGCATATATAAAAACAACTTGTTCTGTTATAATGCGAAAGACATAAAACTTTGCCTCCGAAAGCCAAATAAAAACAGCTTCATTGTTGTTGACCAATAACTGAGACACATTTACAGGAGCTCATAATGAGCACAGTGCAGTCAGTAAAAACTGATCCATGACCGTGGCTGAGAGGGAAAGGTCTGCCCTATGACCTTGACAGAAACACTGCAGGTTGCTGCTGCTCCTTCCAGATACCCCGTCCCTCCTCTCTGCGTTTCCAAACACACCGCATGGCTAAAGATAGTTATTCCACCTTGAACCGATCTACATCACCTCCCCGGAGAGCGCCGGTCCCTCTTGTGAAACCTTACACGGTGTAGCATTTCTCACTTCCTAAAAGGGGAATAGGATGGCAGGGTGTAGAGGGGGGGTGGAGAATATTCAGCAAGCCTCAGTTTAAATCAAGATAAAAGACTGAAATGGAAAATAATAGGGGGAACAAACCCCTGGATAGCCCAGGGCTCCTAATGGAAACACATGGCTGAAGGCTGAGGTGTTGTCAGCAGCCAACACGGTGACATTCCTTTTTGATAATCTGGCCTGCCATAAAATTAGAATAGCAAATACCTCCTGACAAAGATGCATGTTCTTCCTCTATTGTGCCATCATAAAAAAATAAAAAAAAACTCCACTGGTGACTCTGAATGCCACAAACTTCAATTTAAATTTACAGCGCTGCGAAAAGAGAAGTGATATGCACTCAAAAATTTTAATAACCTATTAAGTTACGACTTCAATTTCATTTTATGAATATTTTCCTTAGGGAGCGCAGCCATCACCAGAGAAAGATCGAAATTTAAAAAAGATAAATAGTGCCATTAATCTACAACATTTCTCTTCCATTATCCCTGAAAATGAGGAGTTATTTTTGCTCAGATCCTCACGTAATTAGCTCCTTACACTTGATTCACTAGCCAGAAAATGACCATGTTCAGAAAATTAAAAATTTGTCATTAAGTGGAATTTAACATAATATCATTTATCTTTATATATTCCTCGGCTGACAAGCGGCAGCCTTGGATGTTGATCAGGCTTTTGTGTCAGAGGACTTAGCACTGCGCGAGGAGCAGGACTGTTAATGGGCGCCGGGTTACCAGGTGAATATCGGTGATTTTAGCTGCGCTCACTCAGAATATTTATCCTACTAATGGTGCTGTCAGTCGAAATAGGGAGTTGCCATTTGTGCCGAAATGAGAACGAGACCGAAACACCGTGTTATACCGTTGCACTCTATTATGAAGAGAAACGAGTCCACTTTGGTCTGGAACGGGGGGGAACCTGTGTTTATCTGTCAGATCTTCATGTGCAAGACTTTTTTTTTGACTTAATGTTTTAGCTGAAGTCATAAAATGCTGATATTACAAATCATTTTAGTGCAAAAAAATCAAAACAGCTGCACGGTTTAAAACTGAAAAATGAATCCAAAACAGAAAATACATGAAAACAAAAACCATGAAGTTGATGTTTGACAAATTTGCTCAAAATTAAAACAATGTATTGAAGCTGTTTTGGGGTTTTTTTTGTTTTCAATGAAAGTTTGGTTGCATCTGATTCTAATTTGATTGCTTCAATATATGCATGAACCTAAAAATCAGTCCTTAGTTTCACTTTTGCAGAGCTCCTCCTCCAACCCTCCAGGCCTGAGAAGATTTGCCATCATCACTGTGAGAGCCATAAAGGAGCAGCAGCTAAAGACAGTCTTCTGTTCTAATAACGCAGGAGTGCAGCCCTCCCTCTGAGAAACGACGTTTATCCACAGCTAATTTGCAACAGAAGATATGGTTTTAAGGAAACATACTGGATAAATGCGGCTAATTAACACGTCGGGCAAGTCGGTCGATCAGCAAAATGTTCACTGACGATGCATTTTCTGCCAAAATATTTCCAATTTTTACAATACAGCGTCCTTATGCAACTAAAGAAATGCTAATATCTTTACATTCACGGAAATTTATGAAGATATGAGGCGAAAAAAACATCTGATTTATTAAAGACAAAATCCAAAATGACTTCAGATGTCACCATTTAAATGACATCACCTGAACCGAAAAGCTCACGAAACAAAAATTGCTGATCTGGAGCCAAAGTTGTGCTTTGTTCAGAAGCTTCTGATCACATCCATCCACTGATCATAGCTGCAAACATGATGTAACTGGAAAATAAGCATTTAGTGCAACATGAGTGACATGAAGCGGGTCAGCAGCAGTTAAAATATCACGAACGAAAAATAGCATCCAGTGGGAGTCGATGCGTTTTTTACTGAGCTACGTTAACTAGCTTTGCTTTAGCCTTCGTTCGTTACGTTTCAAGTTAATCTGATTGCAAAATGAGTCAAAATGTTGGATGTTTCATATGAGCAGACGCCCCAAATTACAGAAGGCTGCTGGAAAACGGAGAACCAAACGTCTCGCATCCGCTTCCGTTGGCTGGAGACCGTGGAAGTTGACGGTACGTCTCCTAGCAACACCAGCTCTCACATGTCCGTTAACTGTTGCCATGGAAAACACACACCCAGAGGCCTGCGCCGCTTCCAAAAATACACCCCCAAAAAAACAATATTTATTTCTTTGGCAAAACTCAAATTTAAGCACAGCAGGTGCATCATCATCATCATCATCATCATCATCATCATCATCAAATAAAAACCAAAAAGAGAAATATTCAAATTTCACTTCAACTTTGATGGAAACGCTCACAGCAGCCCTGAAAGCCATGAAGGATTTACTGATGTCGAGTTTTTCATTAAAACACCAGCAGCAGCAGAAACAAATGATGCCAGAGCAAAAAATCCAGCGACGACACATTTAAAATGATGTAATCAATGACTAAAACATACAGCCGGCGATCTGAACGGGTCGTGTGCCGCCGCCGCCGCCGCCGCTGCTGCTGCTGTGTGGTTCCGTCATTTACTTAGTTCAACACAACAACATGTTGGTCATCATCTCACAGCACAGCAGGCTATCCATTAAGATCTAATTGATCATCAGAAGGAATGGGAGGAAGAAATGGAGTTGATAATGGTGAGGGGAAACCATTTTGTCTCACTCCCATTACAGAGTAACAACATTCTTGTTTAGTTATTATTCTCCTGTGACTATGAAAACAAGAAGTGAGAGGCCCACATGCTGCACTCTGCTATTGAAAAACTTTCACTTCTCATAATAGACCTGCACAAATCTTTAGCAGCAGTGGATGATAAAGACGCTGAAAAACCGTCTGGGATAAAAAAAAAAATAAAATAAAATAAACAAAAAAACAGCTGAAATCCCGACAGGACGCGGCGTGAGGCTGGTAATCGTCCACGGCTACAGTTGTTCTGCACGATGTCACGGTTCTGAGCCGAATTAGGGAAACATGTGGCACAATGGAGGCTTCACGTCAAGCGGTTGCCGCGGCCTCCCGTCACCCATGCCTGCTCTCCTAAAGCAAGAGCACATTACCGCATAGCTTTAAAACTAATACACTCATTTCATAATAATACGTGCAGCTGGGCTGGTAATAAATCATGATGGGACTCCTTGTTCCCCTGATGCAGCATCGAGGCGTTGACCCCAATCAAGTGCTCGCAACAAATATTTGGAATTACAGGCTGGAGTTGATTAATTTCTCCCGATTTAGAGATTCTTTGAGGAGATAAAGTAGAAATGTCTTCGGCAGAGGAACAGGGAAGCGTGTGTTGTTCTATGAGTGCAGGTTTGGTTTTCTGGCTCATTTGTATGGATTTTATTTGAATAAAACAGAAGAGTTTGTCAAATTTTGTTTTCCACTTAGACCTTCACACACGGGTCAGATGAAGCCTGATCCGGGAAAAAACGGACCAAAGAGTTTGATGCAGGTTTGACCTTGATCTTGGATGGTAGGGACTGGAAACACTGATAAGCAGAATAATACAGTAGCTGCTGAAATGACTGCTTTATGAACATTGCATCAGTCATAATGCATAGTTTGGACCTTTAAAGGTTATTTAAGCCTCGACACTGAGTTGTACCTGGGTTTCTTTTAAAGGAGAAAATCTGGTTTGTGTCATACCTTCAAAACAGTTGCCTTAAGAAACCAATAAAGCAGAACTTTGTGGCTCTGTATATATATTTTAGGTGCAGAAAAAGGAACGTAAACCTGAATGGATGCTTTCAAAACGCCTTAATCATCACATAGATGATACCAGCACCTTAATATTAACCTGATGTCTCAGAAATGTCAGAATTTAATGCCTCAAATGTTCCCTAATTTGCTAGATTAGGGAAATATGCATCTTAATTTAGCTTTAATTGTGTTATTAGAACCTTTAATATTTAATGAAACAGCAGATCGAGAGGCTGACGGAACAGTTTGGGATCAAATCCATCGATTCATCTTCAGTTGAAAACTTCATGGGGGCGATAAGGTTTAAACCATGAGGCCCAGATGAATGTAAAACTGTAACGATGAGCTCCATGAGGCTAAAAGCAGAAACCAGAACCAGGCGGACATCTTTGGTTGGAGGAACACGACAGTCAATCACCTGTAACAGCAAAAGGAGCAAAAGTGCATCTTGAGGATGCACCAAAGTTCACCACACACACTCTTCACCAGCCTCCCTCCCTTCCTCCTAAAACACAACCTCAAGTCCCACATCCATCCAGCTCCCCGGGGTTCAAACCAATCTCTCTCGTCTCCGGCCGCTCGCCGGGCTTCAACCTGCAGCGGCCATCAAACCCATTAATCCATCTGCCGAACATGACTATGACTGATCTGGCCGCCGCGCGATCAATTTGTACCTCTCTGGCTCTCTGTTCCGGCGTGGACGTACTAAATAACATCATGAGAACGTATCAGCGGTAGTTCCAGCGGAGTAAAATAATAGAGCAACAAGGCAATCAGCGGCTGACCTTGGAGGACAGCTAATTCATCCGCCCATCCGTCTTAATTATTTCCTCTGAAATGGATACAAAAGACAACCTGAAACATTTCATTCGTTCCCGCGTGACAATTCCATTTTTTATCTGTTGGCAGAGCCTCGATTTTTCTCGCAGCATTTCTTTGTTATAAATTCTTGGGGTTGGTCAACGAGCAAGTGGTCGGTGAAGCCACGTGTCAAGGCCACGACCGGAAAGTCCTGCAACAAATATCGGCTCAACTTCTGATGAATGAACCAAGAAGTGGAGTTTCAAAAACATCACGATTGGTGTCAAGTCTGTTTCATATACGCCCCAAATCAGATTGTACTTTAAAATTCTGGCATCACGATAATTATTTAAGGAAGAGAGAAACTTTATGAGGAAGAAAAAGTTCCTGACTGGAACGTCAAACTATTGTTGTCTAATCTATCACCTCTACGGCTCATCTTTAGAGTAAATATGAGACAATGAGCACAATATTCAACTGTTACTGTCTTTTATGAAGATATTTGTCAGATGCATTAACTTTTTATGATTAAAAACTTCATGTTAAACTCTGATTATGTTGTATTTGGTGACGCTACAATCAGTTTTAAAGAAAAAGAAGTAAAACTAGTGTTTTTTATTTTAGTTATTTCTATATTTCATGTCTCTTTTTATAATACAGACAGCCTGGATTCAGACACTTTACTAACTAACAGGATGTCATCATCTGTACTTTATGTACCAACCAGGTTGCGTCTTTCGGCTGATTCAGACATATTTTCTTGACACCAAACTCAACACAAGACGGAACATTTAACTGTTTTCTGTTTGTTCATGAATCTGATCTGTAGACAGTGAAGTCTGCTCTGACTTTTGATCAGTTTTATCCATGTTGTTTATGAAAAAAGTATAAATAATTCTCATATTTCTTAACCAAAATGTGTTCTCTTGCTTGTTTGACCAACTTTTTTGATCATTTTGTGGAGTTCTACGTGACCGAGGCGTCCTGCTTTTAGCTTCATTGTGGCAGAAACACCAGCGGCTCCGACATCGAGTCACTCGAGGCTGAACGTGTCGGCTGTCGGCCACAAAGCGCTGCTGAGCTGCAGCTGGAATCACTTGTAGCTTGTCACTCTCAGTTGGTCTCCATCAGCGGGAGGTTTTTTTTCCTCAGAGTCTGACGGATGACTCGGGTTCAGCTCCGGCCGTCGGTCAGCTGAGGCCAGAGGGCGGCCGGACGGCTCTGAGGGAAAGAGTTTTAACCTGACGAGTGTGACTGCTTCACTGTTATATGATCCTTTGTTTATTCCACCTGATGTGAGCGATTAGCTCTTAGTTTTTAGTTTCCAAAAACTTCAAACTGAACGAATGACATCTGAGTCGACAGTTTGCTGCCCTTCAGGCTCTTTGTTGTTTTATTTTTGTCAATAACTAAATTTGTTTAACTGTTTTTTTAACCAAACTTTTTTTTTTTTTGATAATTTAGGCTAATAAATGAAAAAATATTGAGATATTAATTATTATTTCAATCTAAGACGCCAATTTTCTCAATTTATTTGTTAGTTCACTTAAATGTTACTGCACATTAATGATGATAAAACTACTTTTTGTTGTTGTTTTATTTGTTGTGCTTCTTTCTGTCATTACGGGGAGATTTTTAAGCCTCTTCTTCCTGAGGAAGACTTAAAAACACTTAGTGGAAGTCAATGGGGACACAAGAAGGAGAATAACAAACAAAAAGTCCCATTCTGAGGGGATTAGTCACTAAATCTGGATCAAAGACCCGCTTTGATCAGCCTCTATTTCGCCCTTAAACCTTCACTTTGGAGCTTCCTCACTTTTTAAATCTCACATCATTTGTAAGCATCACATTGATTACAGTACATTTGCTCAACCTCCGGCGGATTTTAACAGCAAAGTATGCAAAGACCAACTCGCATCATTCGTGTTGTAACGGAGGGAACAGTAGGACGGTTGTGCAAAACAATGCAAAAGGAAGCAGTGAGCAGCTTGGACGAGGAACCTGACTGTGAGTCTGACGCTGGGCTCCTCGCAGCAGCAGATAAAGCGGCTCATAGCGCGCCGTGCGAGAATGCAAAGCAGGCCATCTGATAGCAGAGAGCAGAAGGTAGGAAGGAGGCATGTGTCTGGGAGAGGCAGCCGAGGAGCATTTGTCAGGAGACAGTGACAAAAGGGGGTTGAAGGGGCCTTGCTCGACGCTATTCACAGACAATTTGTAAGCCCGGCTGTTGAAGCCAGGCCAAAGCCCCGCGAACAGCTGGAGCCCTGCCGTGATTGATAAACGCGGGCCTCCAAGAACTTCATTTTGATATGAATGAAGACAAAAGCGCGACAACATTCTGCGAGTGTTTAATATTACCGTCATTAAGTGGCGACGGCGGACGAGCGCCCTGTCCTCAGCTGGGGATACACGGCGCCAAAAGGGAGGTCAGCACCCCCTGCTAATTAACATTTTTATGACAAAATACCCTTTTTGTAGGGGATTTGTAATTAATTCAGGTTTTAAACTGAGTGATTAAAAGAACATTTAATCTGGATTTAAAGGTTTGCATTACAGCAAGGAGGGAGGGGAGGAAAAATCACTGCTAGCCTTCAACAACACACATTATTAGTGGTTAGCATTCGTCCAAAGTTGCACGATAAAAAGTAAAACAGTCATTTTCTGTTACTGATCAAATTAATAGCAGGGTTTCCTCTTTGCAGGTATTTTTTTTTGGATGCAGCTCCCCTAAAAACAGACATTTTTTCCTGGTCTCATTAGCCTGCATGTCATGCTAATCATGTAGCGAGCACATTTTCAACACGTATCGACAAAAAAAAAAAAAAAAGAGTTTCGCTGCTTCTCTGTCACAGGCTTTTGCAGATGTTGTGACCCATGCACACATGGGTCAACGAGAGCGAGAGTGACCAGCTATGATCCGCTCACTTACTGGGTTCACTGACTTTTAAACCTCTTCATCAACAGCTGATTTATACTTTATCAGGACGGGGACGGGGGGAAACCTTTCCTCATCCGGAGTCGAGCATTTTACTAAAAGCAACACAATAAAACAGGAAGACGGATGAAATTCTACGAGGTAATCCCTTTTTCTTATTGATTATGCCTTTTCGAATAAGCTGTTTTATCAACATAACACAGGATTTCCAATCTCTTTTATGGACTTGAGAGTAAACTATGCACATTCATCCCTGACCTATTTAATGGCTGGATAGTGCCAAAGACCTGCACGAGGGAAAATTGAAAAGTTTTCCATCATTAAGTGATATATATGGCTGTGACCGAAGTCCATGAAAATTGGGAATTGTTCTATTCTAATTTAAAATTCCATTTCAGACACTCCTCACGCTGACAAAGGAGAACATCCATCCAGCAACGCAGTCGAGAATTTGCTGCCAGGATTCACGATGAATGAGTGAATATTGATGAAGTTGAAAAACTCCGCCGGGTCCCTGTTTCTACATCACTCCAGTGGAGGATGGGATGTGTGTGTGTGTGTGTGTGTGTGGTGGCGGTGGGGGGGAAGGGCAGGACTTACACTGGGTTTCCATGGAGAGAGGCACCTTTCTCAATATTCAGAATCCCAGTGTTCTGTGCCGAGTCTCAAAAGGAGATCAATCTCACTTTGAAGCACTGGGGGCTTCATTTGTTTGTGAAGGATGTGAGGTGCTGCCTAAATGACTATGCCAATTCTTCAAAACCCACTTTCAGTTGACACTCGGTGCCTCTGCATTCATTGTTTTAAAGGGGGGGGCTCAAGTTCGCAGACACATGACTGAATCCAAAAAAAAAAAGACTCGCTCACGATAAAGATTCAGACACTTCAGATTGAAGCCAAAGATCAGAAAAGTGATCAATAAAAATAAAATAAAATAAAAAAACAGGGAGCAAGAGGAAATCTGGTGAAGCGGGAAAAAGATGTGAGCGTTCAGACAGCTGCTGTGAGCAGGGAGTTAAATAAATAAGACAAATGATATAATAAAAGCATTAAATAATAAGTGTATTAAGTGAAGTAGGAGCATTTTAAACTTAATTCCATGTTGATGTCTTTGGCAGCAAGGTGGCCATCTCAGTGCATAAAATGCACCAAAAAAATTTAGATTCATGTTGTGGAAAGATGCCAAAAAATGCTGCAAAATCCAAAATGTTCTGCAAAAAATAAATCTGCTCGACTTTAACCCGAATATTAATTTTTTTAAAGACACAATCAGTAGAAAAGGTTTTATGTTTTTCTAAGCTATTGGAAAAATTGATGTTTCAACGCTACATGATATTCCCACGTTTTTAACCTCTGACCAGCGCAGCACACGACTACCGGATCAGAACCAGAACCAGCTTTAATGCCCAAGTTTGTACACAACATACAAGGACTTTGGTTTCGGCTGTTGGTGTCGCCCCGGGAATGAGCAGGAATAATAGAAATAGGAAAAATTTAAAAAATAAAACAAAATAAAATAACCACAGAAAGAAAAAAATAAAATAAAATAAATAATAAAAAAATAAAACAAGATAATAAGACAAATACATACAAGAATCTACACATCCGAGCAGAAGAGGTGGATCTGGATTCACGGAAACATAAATTTCATCCGTGGCTTTTTGTCCTTTCGTGTTGTTGTGCCGTCACGTTGGCGATACTCTGGTTTTATTGTCTGTTGTGTCACATTTTTTGATTTTAAGTTTGAAATCAAAGCCAAGCCAGTTAATCTCATGTCTGCCTTCTTTCTTCACATTGTCATGCTGTGTTTACTCACATCATCCTGTATTTATTCTCTTGTGATGAGGTTTGGACGCCTGTCTCTGATTTTTTTTTAAAACAACACCTATAAAAGGGCTTCAGACATCTTTACCATAACCTCGTAGACTGATTTGTGTGTTTGCTTGTTTTCCTGTGATTAAAAGGCAGAACTTGTGCAGCCCAGCTCCAGATAACAGTGAGTCTGCCAGTGGACCCAACATAAATAAGAACTCCCCGAGTCGCCTGTACTTAAGTAGCAGCGCGTCAAGCCATTCTTCTCCCGGTTTTAGCGGTGCAATGGCCCATGCGGTTCCCTCACAGTGTGTTTAGAAGAGGAGCCTCCATGTCTGCTCAGTTGTGCCTGGTTTACCAACACTATTGATTGCAGGTGATGTTCTGGACAGAGTCCATCTGACCTCTGTAGGGGCTTAAATACATCATTGTCCGGCGAGAGGCCTCCTGAGACTCTGGTTATACTGTGTGTGCAGCCCTGCGCCGCGCTCCCAGACACACTGATGAAGTGGCAACAGAAAAAGTCAACAGGACACATGGATAAGCACTTCTTACTCCTTTCCACCGCTCTGCAAAATCTAAAAATACGGCTGGAGGACGGGTAACCGCGCTGGTTGGTAGCAGCGAGACGAGTTCGTCCACTTTTAACCTTCGGACAAGATTCGCTGCGACTCGGGCCGTCTTCCTCCCTGCTGTCACCGCGGCGCTGATCCGCTCTTCCCGTCGCCTTGCTGTGAATTCTAATTGGCGTTATTAATCAGCAATCATGTTAACACTCTCCCTAATCTGTGTGGCAAGCTTTTTGTTCCATACACACCTCAGAGCCATTGATGGAAATCCAACGAGACATAGGTTTACCTGCCACGAAGGCACCTCGGCAGCAGTCAGCGGCACGTTGTGGGGAGTGAGGGGGGAAGTACACCTTAAATTAATTAACATCAGGCCTCTCGTAACACTCGGTTTCTGTAAACAAACGTTGTAATATGTGGTAATTAATTAAATGTGCCAACCTTCGCCTCCTTTTGTGTTGATCTTTCTTTCTGTTGTCGACTGATTTGGGGTTGGGGTTTTTAGGGTTTATCTCCGGTTGGGACGGTCGGCCGGCAGTAAAGAAAGACTCAAGAATCATAATTTAGTGTAACTGAGAAAAGGCAAAAGGTTCCTCCTCAGATGCTAAACACATGATGTTTCTCCAGAATATTAATATAATATAGATATTAGACGAGAATGCGGAAAAAAACTAAGCAACACAAGAGCAGATGATAAGAAAATGAACATTTTTAAATGATTAAAAGGCCCAGAATCCAAATAAAAGCACAAGTTCTATTGTTTTTTAAATACATGTCTGACAAACTTCAACAGCATCATAAAACATGAACATCTTGTACCTTGGTGTATTAATTCATTTGTCTAAAGCGAGGCCTGCTGATCAACTTAAGGCTCGTTTTTAATTCTGCTTTATTAATTCCTCCTTCTGACCCCTTTTTGTTTCCATCATTTCATTTCCCGGCTACAAAAACTTCCTCCTGAGTTTTATTTCTCGGTGACACTTATTTCCAAAACAGGGCCCCCGCTTTTTCTGTTTTCCTGATTTCCATTTCATATCTGCAACACTCACACGCCCAGCTCTGCATGAGAGCCGCTCATGGGTGATGATTTTTGAATCGATTTGCCATTCTCACAAACGAAGGGCACAAAAGGCTGAGCAATCAGTCCAAGGCTGGCTGCTTTTGGCCCAGAGAGAGGAGAGATACTCCGCGAGTGGAGGGCAAGCATGGCTGATCTGAATCATGAAGAATAATGTTTAGCCTGGCAGATGATTAGGGATGTTAATTTTTTTTTTTTTTTTTTTTTTGGGAGGGGGGCAAAGGAGGTGGGGAAGGCGCCGGGTGGAGGGAGGGAGGGAAGGGCTGGCACTTGGTGATGTCACTTTGGCTATCCGAACAATCTGGCAGGGGCCGATCCTGGCGAAACGCTGCTCAATTTGCTGGGGCTCCTGCTCCATTTGCCTGTTAATGAGCACTGTTGTTGGAGGTACCCATGTGTACCATGTCATGAGGCTAGCAGGCAGCACCTTCACCTGACGCTCTGACCACAGAGGAAAATGGCAGCCGCCGTGACAGATGTTTTCGCAGTCCTGGGGTACGGAGCCACGGGAGAGCCGTGCAGTCAGAGGGGCCGGGATGTATCGCCGGCAACAACTGCTACAACATGTGTCCGCTTCAGCGTGCATCCAGGAAAACAAGAAGTCAGCTCTTTTCTTTAAAAACAACACCGACGTGACAAGAGCGGGCCCCAGAGCGCCTCCAAATAAAGACAAATCAACAGTTTACCCAAAAAAATAGCACTTTTTTTGGCATTAGCAGGAGTATAAACAGAGTGTCGGTGCAGATATTTCATTATTTACAGCACGTGTGTGGGTTTGATTAGTTAAAGCAGAGCTTCCTGGTGTGTGATTCGGGGGGAGGAGATGTCGGTGTCACAGGATGGATGGCCGGGTTAAACTCATTACGTCACAGTGTGACAACAGCACTTAATTACTAATGAACGGGCGAGATCTCCACAGTCCACTTCAGTGGGTTTATGAATCCAGGACGGAGACTGGAAATCACCACTGAGTATCTAAACAGAGCAGAATACTGACTGGTAGCAGACGAGGAGACGGAAAGAGAACGAGCCTCAGACGTCTTCACGACGAACGCACTGATCTGAGATAAGTGTGAGAATAACTTCATTCAGATTTTGGCGGCTGCAGCGCCTTAAAATAAGGTCTTTACAAACCCCATAATACAGCGTACACATGTCCTGTTCAGTCAAAGGCTGATTACGTCTTCCTAGTTTACTTTAATGCACCTAAAGAGACCAAATGATCCACAAATCTTCAAGAAACTGAACGGATGACAGAAAATAAAGCCTGAACACCTGCAGCATCCTCACTGGAGCCCACTGCTGAAGGAAGACACTGGTTTACATTTTTAAAAAATCAGTTGTCAAACAAATATAATGCAAAACACGCTCACCGTTTGATTTTAACACCATCTGGAAACGACTGGATGTCTGCTTGGAACAACATCTTCAGCTCTACAAAGTAAAGCGATGGATAGTAACCACACACATCACCTGGTATCATGTTTAACGTTTCGTCTTCATGCACATGCCAGTGTAATGTGCAGGATTTCATCTTTAAGGTGTAATGTTTCACTTCCATGTGCAGAATCTCATCATCATGTGTGACGTTGCTTCACTACATCAGTAGGACGTCTTACTTTCTGTCCTCTGGCCTCATGGCAGCTCACTTACTTTATTCTCACTACTTATATCTTACTGCTTTTCCGAATGTTTTATCATTTTGTTTCTGAGCAGAATCTGGCAAAAGAACTTCCTTTGGGGTTAATAAAGTTCTATCTATCTTTAAGTTGAGGTGTTGTGTTACTTCTACTGGATCTAAATGTCTACGTTTAAGCTGCAAACATTGTACTTCCTGTTTTTATTTACAGCTATAGGTAGGCCTTGCTTGTGCTAATGGTGAACCATAAGTAGCTTGATTATTTTTTAAGGCATATATCAGAATTCGATGCCGCTGCATGTTTCGAGATCAGCACGTTTACTTTTGATGCTCGTAGCACAGATTTCTGATTTGCTGTATTTAACACATTTCAGTGCAGGGCTTCTTATTTTTCCAAGAGAAAGTAAACATTCATCATCATATCAGAGCAAAAACGATCAACGCAATTGAAAGCACAAAATAAAACAAAATAAAACAACACGGTGACATGGGACTGCCCTCTATCGCCCTGATGTCGTGTTAAATATCTTCATCTATGGTGTCGTTTCCTGTTATTTTTACATTCTACCCATTTTTCCCACTTTGACTGAAGCTTCTCCTCCTGTATCCTCAATACATGTGTTCATCTCTCCATGTGAAATATTTCCTCCACTGTTCTTAACCATTGCTCTCTTGTAGGTGGGTCCACTTGGTGCCGCTCTCCTGTTATGGCCTTCTTGCTGGCTGCTAGCAGTGCCTTTACTAGATATCTGTCCCCATGTTGAGTGTTTTCTTCTGTTAGATTCCCCAAATATAACACAGAGCCAATCCTGGGTAGCTCATAGCCTGATACCTCCTGTAATACTCCCCATACTGCCTCCCAATAGTCTTCCAGCTTTGTGTGCATGATCCGCCCCATCCTGTCCACATGATCTCCAGCAACTTCTCTGTTTTGGTGCTCAGTGCAGGGTTTCTCCTCATAATGGAGCATACTTGCAGTATTTCTACTTTCAGGTGAAGTATCTGAGTATTTGAACTCTACTGTACTCGCTGCAGACTCAACAGAAACAACAAAGGATTGTGGGAGCCTGCGAGTTGCCATGAAGGTTATTTATCGAAAGCCGCTGAGTGAAACGTGCCAATACCTGGGCTATACGTTGCGACGCCGTTACACAGTGCATCATTAAACAGATCCATAAAGCAGACAGGCAGGCAGACCAAGTTTTAATGACAAAAGCGCTGATCTGAGATAAGTATAAATACGGTGTAATTCAGCAAGGTTTCACGCCTGCTTAAGCATGTACATCTTTTGGCGGCCCACTAACTGATATTACTTCGCTGCAATATTTCAGTGCGCATCAACATCCAGCTGAAATTAAGTGTGATGCGCGAGCAGCAGCAGCAGCAGCAGCAGACCTGGGTCCAAACTGTCTCGTGATTATATCGAGATGGATCGAGCAAGTTGTGCACAAAAAACTCCCCGCAGTCCGCAAGCTGTCCTGGCAAATTTAAATACACCTCTGGACGAAGAAGAAGAAGAAGAAATAAACAAAAATGGCGGAATCGTTCTCTGGTGTTTGCTGGGAAGCAGGTAATAGATGCGATGCCCTCAGAGGGGTTTTTTGGAGGCAGTTGGTTTTTCCTCCGTCTGATTACTGAATCTAGGCTTGATGTACAGATGTAAATATGCTGCTTAGAAGCTCCCTCCTCCTCCTCCTCCTCCTCCTCCTCCTCCAGCCCTCCCTCCTTCTTCCCTTCCATCTGGCAGACAATAGTTTAAAATTCTTAATCCATGAGCAACCATTGAACATTAGTGAATTGCAAATTACAGATGTTTTACTGTCTCTCCCCCTTCTTTTTTCTCCTGTTTTGATCTGTGCATCCCACTGTCACTCAGTGTCGCGTACGCATCCCTCGCTCCTCTGCATTCATTAGACACCCCGTGCCATCATGGCACCATATGACACTGTCATCATTTGGTAATTAAACCTTTGCTCGTTTAAATATGAAAAGCTGGCAAGGGTGTGATCATAAACAATGTTGCGCAAACCAGATTTTCCAGACTAAATGAGAATTCGAGCAGCATCATGCCAGAGATGTTCTGTTTTTTTTTCTCTCTCTCTTCACTTGGAGCAAAACAAAATGAGAATCCAACGTATTAAAAGTTCCTTCGTCTGCCAAACGTATCAGACTGTCACTCATTAAAATTCATGTAAACTGATGCTTTATTTAAAGCAGCGAAAATACACTTTGGAAAACAAACTCCACTTTGGTGGTGGATTGTTTTTTTTGTTACTGATCCCATAAAAGCTGATGTTACAGCTCTCCTATTCCAGTCCAGAGGTAAACACTGATAATAAACCCGTAGATGACAGCTCTCAGCACCACTGTGTGCGCCATAGCAGAAGGATTTTTAAATTCTGCCCTTAAATGATAAGCACAGGACATAACATCAGCGTCGCACTCTTCTATCCCCTAAACACAGTTATGTGCTTGATCATGTTGGACCAGCAGACAATAAAATCTCCTCTGTGCCTGAGGACAAGCGTCAACATCTCCCAGATTCTCATCTACATTCACACAGAGGCCTCCATCACTGAAGATTTAGCCAAATGGCTGTGAAGAGGAGGAATGCCCGAACCATTACAAGCCAAACTACTGGCTTTTTATTACCACTAAACAATCTTCCTCGGAGCCGTCCTTTAGCGCACCTCCGAGCTCGGAGCCCTGTGAGAAAGTGCGTGGGAGGAGGCCATTCAGTCACATTATGGCTTTCCATAGATCAAGGTCACAATTTTCATGATCATTACACCACTGAAGGTGACAGGAAGCATTTACAGAAGTGATCAGGAGCTTATGTGGGAGCTGCTCATCCGTAGATTTCTGGGGAGAGGAATATATGTGTATACACAGGCTGGCGCACACACACCCACAGACACACAAACTAATCAGCAAATCACACTGAGCGGCCATCATTCCTCATATTATCATCTGATCATTACGCCGAAGATAACTAGCAAGGACAAAGAGGAGGGAAAGGAGCAAAAACAACAAGACAAAGACGGGGAATTAAAGAAATCCGCTGGAAAGAAAGACAGAAAAGAAGAAGCAAAGGTTTTGTTGTGTTGTGTTGGAGTTCAAAGCCTGCCACCAGGAGGTGACTGCTACATTATGCATTCACATGCCATAGGCTAACACATGTCAGCGGCCCACCGGACAGAAGCTCTGTTTCCCATATTGCTGACATGTGATTGGAAGCTGTTGGCTGTCTGGTTGGGACAGAGGCAGCTGGCGGGACACCTCCGAGCCGCCTCGGGCTGATCTCTGCTGCACACACACACACACACACACACACACATGCAGAGAGGCTGGTCCACTAAAGGATGCTGCTTCTCCCACAGTGCTGAAGCCAGGGCCTTATGGGAGGGCTGCCTCATGTCTGCTGCCTCCATCCACCCAGAGACGAGCCTCTGAGCAGCTCCAGGTGGACGTGTTTCATTTCTATTTGTGTAAAAATAACACAAAGGAGAAGGTCATAGCTGGATAGAAGTTGCAGAAGATGATCTCCTGCAATTATTTAATCCCTATTTTGCTGCTGTGAAGCCTCTTTTTCTTTTTTTTTTTTTCTTTCCAGTCTTTGTTAAGTTACAACCAGAGGGGCGCACATTTAACTATTCATGTGGAAAGTTTGATGTGGGGAAAGAGATCCAGCCCCTGTTCCCAGTACAATAAATGCAACATGGAGAATACTTTTGAAAATGACAAGATACAGTCCTATTTTTAATCCGGCACTGCGGGGCATATTTAACAGTTACTGGAAAATCTGCATAATGAATGAAGAGACAGAGTTTTATTCTCTACAATTTGGTGTCCGAATGCGTGATGGGAGACGGAGAGACAAACGAAACACTGATGCTGTTAGTAGATTTTTAAATAATAATAATACAAAAAATATTAATAATAATAATTTCTGCAAATTTGGTGGTTCTTTCATGTTTAAATGCAAATGAGATGTTAATTTTTCTTAATGATTTGTTGTACCTGAGGCATGGAAAAGCTCTGAAACTCAAGTGTCTGACTGCTTTTGTGCTCAGGGTATGAAAAGTAATTTAACAAAGTGTTTTCTAATCAAAGTAATGTAACCTGATCTCACTTGGATCTTTAATACAATACAGAAGCACTCAGTGTATAGAAATATATAGAGATGTATATGTACGTGTGTGTTGGAGGGGGTTTTGGTTGTGGAGGACTAATGACGGGACGGATCATCAGCTGAACAGCCAACCTGAAAACACTGCAGATATCAGAAGAGTTTAATTGGTGTAAACATCCAAAAAAGAAAAAGAAGAAAAACAAGATGCAGGTTGGATCAGTTTACACACGTCGCTGTTTGAAGAAGCTCAGAGCAGCAGGAAGTTCTTCCTGTGTGTGTGTTTTATCATCTGAAATACGACCTCTGGCTGCTGTAAACTCTGGCATTGACTTTTACGCCTATTCTTAATTTTTCATGATTCGCCATCAAAAGACAGCAAACGGTTAAACTGGCTGCACCCAACTGACACCTTTATTTTTTTGAGCACACGTCCAAAAAAAAAAAAAATCAGTGAAATATGGCTGCATGTGATTGTCCATCAACGGTCAAAAAATAAATTTCAAAAAATAAAATCTGCGAAATTTTTTTATATCCTATTTGGACTTTTAACCATCAATTTAATCCTGAGTGGATGAACTGCAGCAGCAAGTGTAAGTGGATTTACACTTGTGACAGCCCTAAAATCGAAATAAAAGAAGCTTTTAAAGATTAATTTATTTAAAATGATTCCTATTGTGTGCCAAATTACGCACAGCTGACGATGGAGTGCGCAGCGTTTTTTGTATCTGTACAGCTGAATTCAACAAGAATACGTTAGATATTAGTTTATTAATAGTTTATTGTTAGTTTATTAATAGTTTATTAACTATTTTCCATATTAATAATTTAATAAATGTTTGATTTAATTGTGGTAATGATTGGATTAAATCCGCGTTATGGGGACATTAAAGGAGATGCTGAAATATAAGGTGAGTATTTCGTTAAGAGGTGTGTGTGTGTGTGTGTGTGTGTGTGTGTGTGTGTGTGTGTGTGTGTGTGTGTGTGTAATCAATAGGCCACATTCTAAGGTTATAATGACTTTATAACGATGAGGTAATAACGCACAGGTCGGTTTAACCGCATCGTCCCGCAAACAGACGCTTAAATAAGAGTTTTGTTTGGGTTTTTTTTGATAAAACTAAAACACATTCATGTGCTTTGTGCTGCAGGACCTCCTTCAACAGAACAAACAAACGAACACACACAAATAAAAGTAACGAACAGGAACATAGATCACGTTGCAATTTTACGTTTGGAACCGAGGAGGGGTGGTGGTGGTGGTGGTGGTGGAGGGGGATCAATGGAAAACAGTTGTAATGATCCAATTAATTATGGGCAAAATTAAAAGCGAGCGCAAAATCAATCTTTCACGGTGTCGAGGATGGAATCAAACTGATGCTCCATCTGTTCACGCCAGCAAGATTTGTAGCCCCGGAGTGTGGTAGCCTGGCTGCTGCGTGGAGCTCAGGACACGGAGAGCAAATCCGATATACAGGACAGCGTGGAGGAGGAGAGCTGCTGCTTTCTTTTTTTTCTTTTTGATAGACTTACTGTATCATGTGTAGGTGGAGAAGTGTCATCTCAGATCCCCTCCTGCTCATAAAGAAATCACACAATTATTATAATTCCTGCTCATGTGTGGATCTTTTTAAACAGCAGATGTTTTGTGCGTATTTTTACCAAACGTGATGCGTAAAAAGGATTTATTTTATTTAAACATGCAGAAAATCTGGACATTTTTTGGACATTATTTTCAAGTTTGGCAACAAATTCATCCAAAAATAAAATAAATAAAAAATCTTAAATCCAAATAGGATGAATATTCAACTTACAGACCAGTGCAGTCAGCTCTCCTTCTTTGGGGACATCGATTGGTGACGTTGGAATAACAGCAAACCTGCAAAGGAGGAGGACAGAAAAAAAGGTGGAGTAAAATTGATATGACAGAAGAAAGAGGAAAGTTCTTCACCTCCTCTCAGACCATCATCCTCCCCACAGCTGCCCTGGAAGTGTGAGCTCATGTTCGGCGCGTGGAGCTGCATGCTTGGACCCACCGGTGCTCCTGTTTTTTTGTTTTTTTCCTTCTTTTTCCTCCTCCTTCCTTCCTTCCTTCCTTCCTCCTCCTCTACCTCCTCCTCCTCCATGCCACCTCTCCTCCTCTCCTCTCTCTGCACAGGCCATTAGGAAGCGGGGCAAAAGATAAATTGCTCTCTGTCAATACATTACACCTCTCCTAATGGGTGCACGCGGGCTCCAAAAACATTTTCCAAACTCTTGACATGCGGCGTGGCGTCCTCTTAAACGCTGCAGCTGTGCGTCAGCGTGGAGACGAGTCCTGGCTTTAGCTCGTCTTATTTCGGGTTTGTTTTTGGTTCTCTTGCTCAGAAAGATGAAGGTTTAATTATCACAACTTAAAAAAAAAAAAACGAATTCATCTACTGTTTCAATCCCCCTGAATGGCCTTTTTAAAATTTTATTTTATTTTATTTTCTGGAGATCTCTGACCCCCGTGTTGGAGCTGCTGGATGGAGCGGCCCCCTGCCCCTAAAATAAGAGACAGAAGAGGGGTTATAAGGCCCGCGCTGCACCACACGTGCTGTTCAAACAACACACAGAAACGGTGCGTTCATTTGTATATGTGCTCAACAAAAAAA